>NC_043716.1:15909877-15996596 GCF_006229205.1 Suricata suricatta | reverse complement strand
TTTATCATTGATCCAGTTCAGCAAGAGCAGAGGTCAGAGAACCTGACGCATACACTTACACAATACACAGAAGACTGGAAGGATGGTTATCCAAAGGGGGCAACTATCAATAAACTATAAAAACAAAACCAAAAAACTCCTTATTTTCTTAAACTCTCCTACAAAGTATTCAAAAACATCTCCCTGTATCTTATTAGCACCTTACCTACTTCAAATGTTAAGGAAGTTTTTCATTTCCCAGCCTATTTTTTTAAAGTTTTTATTAATTTTTGAGAGAGGACATGTGCGCACAAGCCGGGGAGGAGCAGAGAAAGAGAGAGGGACAGAGGATCCGAAATGGGTTCTGTGCTGACAGCAGAGAGCCAGATATGGGGCTTGATCCCACAAATGGGATATCATGACACAAGCTCAAGTCGGACACTTAACTGACTGAGCCACCCTGGCACCCCCCACCCCAGTTCATTTGATGTTAAATGGGTCTTTGATAAAATGTGCAAGAATACAAAAAACCCACCATCTTCATTTTATCAGCTACAGTTTTCCTAAGTACTGAAGTTAATGCTTGAGATTGTATGTGGAATGCAGAGCTTCCCTGAAGGGAAAACTGGCTCAGTCCTATTTTCAATGCTAAAGCAAAACGTGGGATTTGGTGCCTGTATTTGTTGTTTGGTTATTTAAAAAGTAAAGCAGGATTTTCAGTTGACTATCAAACTTTTAACCTTATGTACAAGCCCAGGATGAGAATTTTAGCATTCCAAATTTAACTCAAAACAAATGGCCTTGCTTTGAGTCTACAAACGTTCCTTTCAGTTGGAAAAGTGCTAATTTGTCCAAAGTCACACAATGTATTCACTCATTTTCTTGAAGATGACTCACTCAATAATCTGAAACATAATGACTATGTGTTTGTAACAATTCAAAACAACTGTAAAATTGCTTGTCATTTAAATTGAATTAATTCAGAGGCGTGACTTACATTTTCTGAATTTGTATTTTATAAATGTAAAGCAGCTGAAGTTGCATATTTTAGCAGGGGAACAAAAACAGTTAATTGCCAACTCTGCCTTCCTAACTGCTTCCTTAATGCTCTCCTGTGGTTAAAATACATTTAGAGATACATTCTAAACTCCAGAAGGTTATCAAAGAGAAAAAGATAAAGTAAGTGATGACAGACCTCAACTTTAGCTCTACCAAACCACACAATGTTTGGAAACTATAAACAAATAACTAGTGGACATCCAGTATGTACAAGTGACCATTATTATGGATTCTAGAGGAGGTGTTCTCAAAGTGTGACTCCTGGATCAGCAGCATCAACATCTCTTGAAAACTTGTTAAAAATGTGTATTATCACTGTCTACCCTTCCCCAAATCAAACACTGTGGGTGGAGTCCAGCAAATGGCAGTTCAACAAAGCTTTGCAGGTCATTTTGATGGACTCTAAGGTCTTAGTATCTGCTTTAGAATATTTTTGCTGTAAGAACTGTGTGTCACTTTGTCCACTTATATGTAAGTGTTAAGACAGAACTATATAGGGGCGCCTGGGTGGTTAAGTGTCCAGCTTTGGCTCAAGTCATGATTCCTGGGTTCGAGCCCCAAGTCAGCCTCTGTGCTGACAGCTAGCTCAGAGCCTGAAGCCTGCTTCAATTTCTGTATCTCCCTTTCTTCCTGAGCCTCCCCTGCTCACGCTGTCTCTGTCTCTCAAAAATAAATAAAAAACATAAAAAAAAAGACAAGTATATAAAAATACAGATAGGATTTACATAAGTGTATGATGTGATTTTCAGATTAGGATATAAAATAATGATGTAAGGATTTCTTATTTCATATTTTTTAAATTTCAAAGGAAGTTCTCAACAAAATTCGTGGACATTCTAAGAAGGTGACAGAGGCAGCATTTGAGAGGAAAAAATGACATAAACACAGAACAATTAAGTGAATGAAAAAAATCAATTAATCATTATAGGGTTTAGGACCTGATCATCAATTTTCCACTTATTCTTGCATTCTACTTATTACCTCTCTTTCTGTTCAGAAAGCAGAGATAACTATTTTAACTGAACGCATCAGTAGAAACCTGCTTTCCAAGTTATCACCCTTAACCTAGGAAGGCCCAACATCACATGCTTGGATTACTGCAATAACTACCTAGTGGTCCTCCATGACTTAAGATGGCTTCCTCCTCCCCACTATTCTGTATTAGCTTCTGAGGAATCTCTCCTTTTTTAGAAGTAATCTCTATACCAAATGTGAACCTTAAACTCACAACCCAGAGATTAAGAGTCAGATGCTCTACTGACTGAGCTAGCCAGGCTTAAATACTGAAGCTGTTCCATGTAATTCTTTGCTCAGAACCCTGTAATGTTTCACTACTGCTTACTGAGGAGTCAGAGGTACTACCTCCAAGTGTTAATCTAGATGGTCGGGCAGGGAATGTAAATGAGTGAAGTAGGCCACATGAAAATTAAACGGATAAAAATGTTCTTCACTTTTCATAAAGAAACATACTCATCCCATTTTTGTTTTTCTACTTTAATTAAATGTTCTACACTATAAGAAAAGTTAACAGTGAATAAATGATGACAAATGGAGACACTTGTCTTCAGTGTCTAGAAGATCATACAGTATGTGGCCATTATGGTAAATTAAGAGCCTGGACCATACCAATGCCTACTTCTCCAGGTCTAACAAGTTTTGTCATGTGAGAATAAGGGTCTAGTGTTGCCAGATTTTAAGATTTTTGAAGATGTTTCAAGTATTGATTTTTATGTGAAATCATTCGACTTTAAAATTCTGGCTCAGAGTAAAAAACACTACCCCTGTGGTCCAAACAAAACGTATCTACCAGTTTGAGACCTCTAGTATAGAGCATTGGGTGCCTGCCTTGTTTTCTGGTATCTTATCTTCCTTATAGTAACAATAATCCCCAGATTTAGGCAGTGATACATTTTCATGTCCACTTGGTCCTCTTGCCTATGAGAAGTAGAAAGGAGATGAGGAAGAGGATTCAAACAAGCTAAGTAACTTGTCCAACATCACATGATTAGTAAACGCCAAAGCCCAGGTCTCCTTGACTCAGAGACAGACACAAAAAACCTGGTCCTTTTTAGCCTCTCCTTGTCCCTGCTTTGTCATGTCCACATCTAGAAGGACTGCCTTCTTTTTCTCTGTTAATCTAAATCCATCATCATTCAAGACCCAGTTCAAGCTTTACTGTATATATAACCCTCCCTTTAAAAAAATGTTTAATTATTTATTTTGAGAGAGAGAGAGAGGGAGGGAGGGAGGGGGAGAGGGAGAGAGAGAGAGAAAGAGAGAGAGAGAGAGAGAGAGAGAGAGAGAATCTTAAGCAGGCTCCACACCGAGCACGGAGCCTGATGTGGGGCGTGATCTCACAACATGAGATCACGACCTGAGCCGAAATCAAGAGTTGGACACTTAACTGACTGAACCATCCAGGCACCCTTACATAAAAACTTTTCTAACCAGGCCAAGTCTTCAAGTATTCTTTCCTCTGAAATTCAGTTGTTGATATAGTCAGTAACTCACAAGCTTGTGCTTATCAACAGCTCTGAATCATCAAATTATTTCACATCATTTCAGCTTAACTCCAATCCCCAATTATGTTCTAAGCTCTCTGATAGTGCGGACATGTTATTCTTTTTTTGTTCCACAAAGTTCTCAGCACTCTGCTGTTACGTAAAAATGACCATTTAATGTCTTCTATACTAGAAAGTCTTTTGAGGAAGAGTTGTAACGATAACACTAACTTACCAGCCTGATGTTGTCTTCTGGGCGCAGTAATATGAACATTGCTTGGAGATGCTGTTGGAGATCACCTGGTTAAATGTGTAAAACAAAAAATAATTATTCCTCATTGTAATGTCAACAAAGAGGATTCCTTCTACCTTAATAACCTATGTAAAAGAAAGTTCTGGGTCACTCAAGGACTGTAATTAGACACAGAAATTAATATGATTAACTTCTTTTTAAGTGAAAAGACAGAATGGCAGACTGCATCTCTATATGTTCACTTTAGTCCGTACTACATTAAATTTTGCTTTTTCCAATGGAAGGTGCACTTGAGATCAATCTCCATTCTGCACCACAATGGGTGCTGATGAGAGTGACGGTGACATATGTCAGGTACAGACAGCACTGGCTGTGCTCTCAGCACACTGAAGGTAGCAAGGAGGGAATCCTGAATATGAGGTGTGTGACTCAGGTTAGAATTCTCTCTAACTTTAAAAAAAGCTAAACATTTTGCCATTCTTTTTTCTATAAATCTTCTGTTGTGTTTAACCTAAGAAGATTTTTAGATTTCCCACAGAATAATGTCAATAGTTAATGATTTCCATATTAGTGGCTGATATTAAAATAAAGAGTTCTCGTTACATATAGCAGATCCCAAGAAATATATATTCCACTGAACTTATTATTAGGTACTTTAACATGACCAATCATTATTTGAAAACATACTTGATCCTGTACATTCTATAAAACTAAGTTGAAATTTTTTGTATTAGATTACTTCATACTTCCTATTTTATACTAAAAAATCTGAGGCTTTGGTTAGAAGATAATTAAATAATGTTCTGTTATAAATGACAATCAGAGAACAAAGAACTTCATTTGTGTCCATCCATCCAGGTTTAGTTCTTTTTTTTAAGAGTCTAAAGTGACTGATACAGCAACCTCATGTTCTCATAATCATCTTGAAATCTACATACAAAATTTTCCTCCAGGTAACTTCAACTCTTAACTATTAGATGAAATACTGATACACAAGAAGTGGTGAGGGGAGGAAGGAAAAAAAGTAGGTTAGCAAACATGTATTTGTCTAAAAGGTTAGCAAGTCTGTACTACCTAGGTGGCTCAGTTAAGCATCTGACTCCTGATTTCGGCTTAGGTCACAATCTCACAGGCATGGGATCAAGGCTGGTTTTGGGCTCTGCACTGGTTGTAAAGCCTGCTTAAGATTCTCTCTCTTCCTCTCCCTCAGTCCCTCCCCTGCTCACACTCTCTCTCAAAATAAAGAAATAAACAAAATGTCAGCAAATCTGAAAGCCTTTCCTTTTTGTTAAAGAATAGTTTTCTTGCCTCACCCCCACCCCACTTCCATTTCAGTGCTGGCTTTTGACCACTTCCATTATTGCAGAATCTTCCAACTTTCAAAATTAAAAAGGAGAGTCATTATGTTTGGCCAGGTCTGTTCTGTTACATTTCAAATCCAGAGACACGATCTAAGTCTCATGTGTAAGAATCAGTAAGGGCTCATAGGTATAAAACCAAAAGGAATTAAAACACAAATACATAAATATTCATAGCAGCATTATTCATAATAGCTAAAAATGTAAACAATTCAAATGTCTACCAATGGAATAGAAAAATAAAAAGTAGTATATCCATATACTAGAACATTATTTAGTCATAAAAAGGAATAAAATACTGATACACAGTATAATGTAAATGACTCTTGGGCGCCTGGATGGCTCAGTCAGTTAAGCATCCAACTTTGGCTCAGGTCATGATCTCACCATTCATGAGTTTGAACCCTGTGTCAGGCTCTGTGTGGACAGCTCAGAGCCTGGAGCCTGCTTCAGATTCTGTGTCTTCCTCTCTCTGCCCCTCCCTGCTGACATCTGTCTCTCTCTCTCAAAAATAAACATTAAAAAAAATTTAATGTAAATGACCCTTGAAAACATTATGCTAAGTGAAAGGAGCCGGTCTCAAAAGGTTGTTTATATAATTCCACTTATATGGAACACCCAGAATAGGAAAATCTATATATAAAGACAGTAGATTAGTGGTTGTTTAGGACTGGCAGGGAAGGTTGGAGGACACAGGGAACGACTGCTAATGGGTAACTGGGTTTCTTTTGAGGGTGATGAAAATGTTCTAAAACTAGAGTGATGGTTGTACAACTCTGTATATATGAAAAGAAATCACTGAATGTATATTTTGAATGGGTAAATGGAGTGAATTATATGGTATGTGACATACCTCACTTAAAAAAGAAAAAAGAAAGGAAAGAAAAGAAAAGAAAAAAAGTACCAGTGTGGGGAGGAAACAAAGTGTTAGGAATAAACAATGAAGAGTGACTTAAGTTACATGTTACAATTGAGTTAAGCAGCTGGGGCTTTTTAAAAATTAAGTTTTCTTCTGTTCTACCAGGACAAATAACCTGAGGAAAGGATTTTTAGGATGGAGAACTTGTAGAGGAGAACCATTTCTGGGCAAATAGTGAGCCTAATAAGTCCCTACTCTAAGTACTATAGGCCCCAAGATCCAAATGGCCTCCTCGAAGGTCAGGCAAAAGTCAGGGAATCCTATTCCCACTGTAAGGCTTCTTATGTGAGCTGGATGTGTGGAAGTTCAGGTTTGTTAGCAGTGAAAAGTACTGCCAGTAAGCAAACTGGGTACATCCTACTAGGAAACCTTCATTGCTAAATCACAGAAAAATTCATTGAACACCTACTACATAAAAAAAGGTATTCTGCTAAGTGCTAGGAAAATAGTGAGAGTAAAAGAAAAGTCATTATAGCACAGTACAATTCTTTCTTTCACTTTTAGAGAACTACTGGAGAAATGGGAATGTTTGTTTTGTAGAACAAAACAAAAGGCAAAGAAACCAAGAAAGGAATCATGTCCATGGAACTTTACCTGCATGCTTGTTGCGTCTGTGGCTAACTCTTGGTGTGGATGAGCCATTTCCCCGTGGTAGAAAAAGGGCAGCACCTTTGACAGTCAGAAAGCTCTCGCTGATGCTTTAAGGGAAAAGTCAAAAGAAAACAAATTATTTAAGGAAGGAGATCGTAGTACGATGGAGATCCATTTTGGGATTATTCGCTCTCCCATCTTCCAAAGTCCCAATTTCACAAGATGAAGTAAAAAAAAAAAAAAAAAAAAAAAAAGAGACTTTAATTATTTACACAGTCCTATCTACTTAGATAATTTTTCTGAAACATAACTTAACAATATTCGCTATATATTGCATGGTAGCAGTTAAGAGTGAAGGCTCTGGGGCCTGATTGCCTGGGTTTGAAACCTGGCTCTGATACTTTTTACCTGAGGGAATTCTGGGGACCCTAAATATCCTTATCTGTTAAACAAAAGTAATGAAACGAAGCTGTTGTGAAGAGTCAATATGAATACAGTTTTTCAGAGTGGTATCCTTAACAAATATTGGTATTGTTATTAGATCTATGATTATCAATGACATGTTTGATTAATGTCCTAATCAGATGTAAAGTATGTTATAATGCTTAGTTACTAATAACAGGCTCAAAGTTTGCCAAACATTTTTTTTTTCTTTAAAATACACCTACACCAGGGCGCCTGGGTGGCTGAGTTGATTAAACATCCAACTCTTGACTTCAGCTCAGGTCATGAGCTCACAGTTCGTGGGTTTGAGCCCCACATCGGGCTCCACGCTGCTAGTGTGGAGCCTGCTTGGGATTATCTCTCTTTGCCCCTCCCCTGCTCTCTTTCTCTCAAAAGAAATAAGAAACTTTAAAAAAAAACTTAAAAACACACATATACCACACTAAAATGTTACTCAAAATTTTATTTTTATTGACTTGTATCCCCACATTACTGAGAGGAGTAATGCACAGGAAAGGTGTTTAACCTATGGAGTTGGCCATGTTAACACCATCTTTCACATAAATGACAGCTCAAAGGAGGTGGAGAATTACTAATCAGGATAGCAGTAATATAATTACTAGTGAATATCCACAGAAAAAAGAAAATATATCCAACTATTTCTTATCAACAGAGTAAGCCACAAATACCCACAAATCTGAAAAGGTCTAATAGAACTTTTAAAACACTAATGGCAAAATTTAGAAACACATAATGGAGGGTTCCAAGTTTGCTTTTAAGTATGTTATGCAGAGTTAGCTAATGTATTATAAATTATACTCCCTACTCAACATTTCCACTTGGAAATCCAATTGGCATCGCAAATTTACATTGCCAAAACAAAGCTCTTGAGTCCCTGCAAACTTGATCCCTATTCTCATCCACCCATTGTTTGGGCCAAATACTTAGCGGTCATCTTTGGTTTCTTTTTTTCCCCTGCAATAATATGTATCCTAATCCATCAGTAAGATCTAGGGGTTTTACTTTCAAATGTTTCTTGAAAATCTGCCCACTTATCTCCATTACCACTTTGACAATGTTCATGGCACACACCATCACTTTTCACTTAGACCACTGTTAAAGGTTTTGTTTTTTAGCTTTTTATTATGGAAAATTAAGGGGATAATATAATGAACCCCCATATTCTCATATATTTCAGCTTTAATTCAAGGGCAACTTTGTTTCTTCTACATCCTTACTCTCTTTACCTGGTCCTTGAAGTGAAACTAATCCTAGACACTCTATCGGCAAAAAATTTCTTAACTGGTCAGTCTTCAGCCACTTCTGCACCACTGCTATCCACTTACCAAAGAGCAGCCAGAGTGGCTTTACATATATAAAATACACATATATATCATGTAATGCCACTTCCCTCCTTAAAACTCGCCAACGGCTTCCCTTGAACAAATAAAAGCTGAACAAATACTGAACAAATAAAAGCTGAAAGTTTAATGTAGACTTTAATGCCCTGTGACATTCGATAATACACTGCTTCTCTGATTTTGTACTATCTCCCCTTTTGTTCACTGTGGTCTGGCTGCACTGGTCTCTTTTGTTTCTTTTATACTTTAGGCCCCTTCTTAGAGCCTTTGTGCTTTTTGTTTTCTACTTGGGACACGTTTCTCTTGCCCTGCTGCTATTTAAGTCACAGCTCCAAAAGATCACCTCTCACTCATCCTATTCATACTCTGTCCTATTGTTCTGTTTCTTTCAGGATATTTGTCACATATTATAATTATACGTACTTACTTTGTATACTTGATTGTGGTTATCTCCTTATGACAGAATATAGGCTCAATGAAGAGCAAGGATTTTATTTTGCTCAACACTGTATCCTCAACATTGGAAATAGTGCCAACCACATATTAAGTATTTAACAGATATTTGACAAATGAATGGTTCATCCCAGGATTTTTTCCATACTGTTGTATCTGTTCTGTCACTGAAGCAGGAATTGTAATTTAGGACAAGAACACAGAAATTCTATTAATTTCACATGCAAAAAATAGCAGTTTCAGAACTCAATAGATGTGGCAAATTAATGGATTGTAACTGCAAATGTCTAATGATAAATTAATTGGTAAACAAAATTAAATCACCTCTATAATGTTGTTAGTTGTTGACTCAGTTTTATTCTTTAATTAAGTGGCATGAAGCTGATAAACTTTTGAGCTAATTGCCAAATAGATTGGAAAATATCTTCTAAAAACAAACATAAGAATCCACAGATGCCACTTAAAAAAATCTGCATGCTGGCTAGGAGGGACTGCCTTTATTTTGTTTTTGTTTCCATCTTTAAATAAAGCATTGCGCTTCTGTGGTCTATTGCACAAGTCTTGTCTCTTGTTACGTTCGTGGCACGCACATGTCACCCTGCTGTGGGTCACTCTGTTTCACTCACATTACGGGAACAACCTAAAACAAAACGTCTTGAGTGACAGGATGAGTGGGGTACACCACAGACAGGAAATGAAATTCACACTTCTGCCAGCACAGCAGCTGTCTGCTTTATCAAATGACAATATTTTAAAAATATAGGCTAATATTCTATGTAGCCCAAAGTCACAGGAGTTACAGGTGTGGGCACTTTGGTTTTTGGTAAACAAAGTGGTCTCAGCATCTAGAAGTGTATGTAGAGAGCTTAAACAACCAAACATATTTCATTTGTTCCTTTTGTGAGACAGTTTCTCTGACAAACATGAATTTAAGAACTTACTTCCTGGTTTGATACATTTATTGTTGCTTATGCTTTAAAGCAAATCTAAGTGTTTTCTTTAAAATGTAGGTAGTGGTAGGGTGCCTGGGCGGCTTAGTTGGTTCAGTGTCTGACTTTGGCTCAGGTCATGACTTCAACTTTTGGGAGTTTGAGCCCTGCATCAGGCTCTGCACTGTCAGCACTGTGCTCTGGAGTCTAGGTCTCCCTCTCTCTCTGCCCCTCCTCCCCTTCTCTTTCAAAA
Organism: Suricata suricatta; assembly: GCF_006229205.1. Classification (NCBI taxonomy): domain Eukaryota; kingdom Metazoa; phylum Chordata; class Mammalia; order Carnivora; family Herpestidae; genus Suricata; species Suricata suricatta. The sequence goes on along the minus strand of NC_043716.1, from coordinate 15,986,496 downwards.
ATAAACAAAACATTTTTTTAATGTTGTATTTATTTCTGAGAGAGAGAGCAAGAGCGAGAGTGAGAGAGAGAGCGAGAGAGAGAGAGAGAGAGAGAGAGAGAGAGAGAGACAGCATGACCAGGGGAGGGGCAGAAAGGAGACACAGGATCCAAGGCAGGCTCCAGGCTCTGAGCTAGCTGTCAGCACAGAGCCTGATGTGGGACTTGAACCCACGATCCGTGAGATCATTACCTGAGCCGAAGTCGGATGCTCAACCAACTGAGCCACCCAGGCACCCCAAACAAACATTTTTAAAAAAGCTACCTGGAAAATTCCCTATCATAAAAGAAAGACCTGGAGTCAAACTCACATTTGGTATAAGAGAAAAGATGTTTTTCTATTTGAATTATTTACACAAATCTCAATGAACTTTTCAGATAGAACAAAATGCAGAGCAGATACAGCTGGACCAGGAGACTGCCATCCTATGTGCAGCAGAGGATCCCAGAGAGTGGTGACAGATATGCACTGAATGGTACAGTCAATCCTCTTTATTCTGTGGTCCCAGATTATAACTCTCTAGTTAACACAAAAGTGGCATATACTGTTGGGTCACTGGGGATGCAGAATAAAAGTGTGCCTGGGCGTCTGGGTGGCTCAGTCAGTTAAATGTCTGCCTTTGGCTCAGGTCATGATCTCACAGTTCATGAGTTCGAGCCTCATGTCAGGCTCTGTGCTGACAGCTTGGAGCCTGGAGCCTGTGTCTCCCTCCCTGTCTTTTCCCACTCACACTCTGTCTCTCTCTCAAAAATACATAAACATTGAAAAGTAAAAAAAAAAAAAAAGTGTGGTTGATTACTAAAATCTTTTACCATCACTGAAGTCAAAGCTCTGTAAGTGCTATCAAATATGGGATGGTAGTATGATGGCATGGAAGTGAAAAAATAAAATTCACAACCAACAGGATTTAGGTGGCTCAAATTCAGCCTGAAAATTAAATGCCTTATTTACATATGAATAAAATTACATGGAATTTTAATCACAGGTGCTTCAGTGTAAGGTAAATGCTTAGTATATTTTGCTAGAACAGCAAGAGATTCATTGGTCTTTCTGAAAAAACTTCCTGAAGATTCAATCAACATAGAGTTGGTTTCTACTTAAAAATTTATTTATTTATTTTTATGTTTTTTATTTATATTTGAGAGACAGAGACAGCGGGAGCAGGAGAGGGTCAGAGAGAGAGAGGGAGACACAGAATCTGAAACAGGCTCCAGGCTCTGAGCTAGCTGTCAGCACGGAGCCTGACGCGGGGCTTGAACCCACGAACCATGAGATCATGACCTGAGCCACCCAGGTGCCTCTCTACTTAAAAATTTAGAGAGGTGGGTGAAACCTTTCATACATTTTCTGAGTTGACCGATTCTGGACCAGAAACAGGACTGTTCCAATAAATCGTATGAAGCCATCCATAGATGATTACAGATGCCTAAGGTAAACACGAACCCAAAAGGACTCAGAACATCTATAGTAAGGAAAACACAAGATAAAGAGAATATCACTCTCTCGAGCTAAAGATGGAGGTAATTAGGTGCTTGATGAGAAAATGACACAGTATCATCTTTCTAACAGAGTGACCATGAAGTTCTCTAGTCTATCAGAACACAGTTGAAGTTCATCTATTTCTCTCTTGTCATAAGATCACTTGCTCAACCAAGAGATCGCTCCTAGTTAGACACATGAATAGCTAATAATAACTAATGGAATTGGATGCCTAGTGTGTGCTAGGTGCTAAGCTAAGCACTTGACATTATTTCATTTAATCTTCATAACAATCCTATGAAGTAGGTACTATTTTTTACCCATAATTTACATGTAAGAGACTGATGGACTCAAGAGATATAAGTTATTTGCCCAAGATCACACAGCTAGTAATCCTCAGGGCAAGAATTCACTTGAAAGTTCATGCTCTGAATTACTACTCTCTATGATCTATTCTAGTTTTATGATAGTTAACGTAGGATGAAATAAAATGTTTTCCCACAGAGTTTTCAACAGAATAGAATTTAAAATAGATTACAGGAGTTAAAGAAAAGATGGAAATAAATCCAGATCTCAACTCGTCTTAATGCCTTTTTTGATTCCCTTATCAAGGCTAGGAACAGAAAGACTATACTGAGAGGAATCAAGAACATCTGGCTGATAGATGAATCCAGATGAGCTGGACAGCAGAGAACTCTAACTTCCGTTGGGAATGACAGTAGCATTTAAAAAGTTGAAAATGGAGGAAAGACTATTCTGCTTTAAACAGATCTGGGAAGCACTCTGTACCAATCTCTCCTTATTAAAATCATTTCCTAAACCATGAAATTTGTTAAATGGCAGTTTATTCTCAGGCAAAATACAGACAAAAAGGTCAACTAATGGAAGAAAATACTTAACTCTTCTGAGGCCAGAAGGATTTCTGAAGAATTGGGCCAGGGCGATCATCCATGACCAGGAGAAAGGCCAAGGAAGCAACCAAAGCAACACACTTGGCCAAATTGCAGGATATCACCTGGATATATATTCTTGTTTTATATGCAACACACATGAAGAAATAGATCATTTACTATGGGAAATTCAGTTTCAGAAAGTGGATGTAATACTTTGATTTCAACATTAAAATGAAAGAAGATTTTCATGTTTATAGTGTTTGTAATGTTTGGTATTTCTGTATGAAGCCAAAATTTACCTTCTGTATGAAGGTAAATTGTATTTCATCTAAAAATTGTACAAAGGGAGGGGGTTAGCATTTATATAAAATTAAAATACACATAATCTAAACTGTTATATTTTTGTCTTGAGGAATATTCATCTACTGGAAAGTTTCAAATATATTCTACCCTAATATTCTCCCTTTCCTGATAAGTGCTCTCTGCTTATTTTAAAGTTGTTTAATTTTCAGATTCAGGGCAGCAGGGCAGCTTCCATAAATTCCTTAGGTGAAAAGGAGTTCATGTCCCTGTTTAGCATGACTATTATCAAATAGAAAGGAAATTTCATAATAAAAAGCTTCAAATACCGAACTAGAGGCCAAAAAAACGACATAGCTCTCAATACCACTGCTTACTCAAAAGTTTGGCTAAATCCAAAAAACAGGAAGGAAAAAGTCATTGTGCTTTGATGTTGAAATATGACTGCAAAGTCAAAGCATACTTCCAGGTAGTTGAGAAAAACTTTGATTCTGTAATCCTAAAGGAACTTAGGGACTACACTACAATGGGAGAAAGTCTTAAATCCAAATATCATAAGCACTCTTCTCTGTAATTAAACATTCTCCAATCCCATTTGCACCCCCACTGTACATGGCGATGTGTTCAAATGAGAGTATCAGAACAGCAATCAATATCTGGAACCCTTTCCCCCAAGGCATAAATTCCACACAGGCCTATGAATGCTGGCAGTAGAATTATTTCTCTCATTAGCAGACAAGTAGAGGTTGGGGTACATTAGTAGACCAATTATTGGCAAAGTGGAGAAGAACTTAGGACTCCAGTTCTTACTCATTAACTATAACCATCAGACCATATTAGTTCCAGCTAATCTTCCACTTAAGCTCTCTTGCACCATGTTCAGCACAACTACCCTCAGATGCAGCTATTTGTTTTTCTTCTTTCCTACTTTTCCACAATCTAAGAAAAAAAGAAAGGGTCTATTTGTTTAAGACTGAGGAACAAATTTCATTAGGACTATCCTCCTGGTCTTTTCCCTATAAACCATAAATAGGAGAAGAAATAAACCCAGAAAAATTCCTTTTATTTTTTTTCTTTTGAATGTTCATTTACTTGGTAAGATCTTGTAACAATTCCATTTTGCTTCAAACATGTGCATCTCAGAAATTTTCAGATAGAAACATAATATAGGATCAAGAATTTTACCACTGACCATATAGTTCAACCTTCCCATTTCTGTAGACTGGGGTACATCTGGATTGACATTCGTTGTTTTTGGCTGTCTGGCAATAGATCTCTCCTTCATAATCTTACTCTAGTCCCCATTTGGGGAATCCCCCCAAATGTGCATGGTTTTGGTGGACTCCAGCTGTGGAACTGTAAAGGGACTTTGCAGCAACCTGGCACGTGGTTTAGGCCTGGCCAGTTGGAAACTCTCCCTGAATCTTAGGCAAGTGACCCAAGAAAGCAGAAACAGTGGGGAGAATAGCAAAGTATAGACCAGTCTACTCCTACTCCTTGGCCTTCCTTTAATGCCTTTGGCTCCTGCCTGTTTTCTAAGCCTCCCTGCCCATTAGGTGAGCTCTGATTTCAAAAAAAATTTTGGTTAAGATAGTTAAAATTAATTTCTGAGCCTGCAACAAAGAATCTGATGTATCAACTGAAGTTCAAAGAATTTAATGACTGGGATGCCTGAGTGGCTCAGTTGGTTAAGCATTCGACTTCCGCTCAGGAGATGATCTCAGGGTTTGTGGGTTCAAGCCCCATGTCGGGCTCTGTGCTGATAGCTTGGAGCCTGGGGCCTACTTCGGGTTCTGTGTCTCCCTCTCTCTCTGTTCCACCCCTGCTTGCACTTTCTCTCTCAAAAATAAATAAACATTTAAAAAAAAAATTTAATGACCTGTTACAAGTCACACAGCTAGTTAGTATTGGAACCTAGACTAAGCCCCATCTAATCTGACACCCTGGGCAGCACTTTAACCCTTTATCCTGAGTTAGATGTTCCTACATGTTGTGGACCTAATAATTTGAGGCAACCAGCAGTTAAAGCACATCTGGTCAGTTCATCTAAAGAGAACAAAGACAGGATTTTACTGCAAAGCCTGGTGTGATATTTGTTCTATTTTTCACCGCATCCTGAAGACAAAGTTTAGGTTTGAGTGAGGAAAAGTTTAGACATATTCCCATGAGGCAAACACTTTTATGCTGTTTCTTAAAGTTGCTTCTTTTCTCTTTTTGTTTAATAAATTCTTTGACTATTAAACATTGCTTTAAAAATAATAAAAAACCAGATGCCAAAAACAAAGACTATGGGACCTAGGAAGCAAGGCAGGAAAGCCTACTTGAAGAAAAGAAGCGGATGCAAACAAAAAAGAGAGAGGACTCAATAAACAAAATCAGAAGTGAAACGGGGGGGAAGTAACACCACCACAGAAATATAAAGAAAAGGATTATATAAGACTAATATGAAAAATTATGTGCCAACAAATTGGACAACCTTGAAGAAATGGATAAATTTCTAGAAACACTCAATCTTCCAAAACTGAACAACGGAGAAATAGAAAATCTTAATAGACCAATTACTAGTAACAAAATTGAATTCGTAATCAAAACACTTTCAACAAACGTTAAGTCCAGGACCAGATGGCCTCAAAGGTGAATTCTACCAAACATTTAAAGAGTTAATGCCTATTCTTCTCAAACTATTCCAAAACACAGAAGAGGAAGGAAAGCTTCTAAACTTATTCTATGAGGCCAACATTACCCTGATACCAAAACTAGACAAAGACATTACAAAAAAAGATATCTACAGGCCAATATCCCTAATGAACATGGATGCAAAACTCCTCAACAAAATACTGGCAAACTGAATTCAACAATACATTAAAGGGATCATTCACCATGATCCAGTGGGATTTATTCCAGGATGGTTCAACACCTGCAAATCAGTCACATTAACAGAATGATGGATAAAAACTATATGATCATCTCAACAGAGGCAAAAAAAAGCGCATATGACAAAATTCAACCTTTGTTCATGATAAAAACGGCCAATAAAGTGGGTGTAGAGGGAACATACATCAATACTGTAAAGGCCATATATGAGTGGGAGTCCTGTTCTCAAGAAGGTCCTCCTCTAAGGAGAGAAGAAACTGCCTCAGCTCAAAGGAGCCTATTTCCTTTACAGGCCGAATTAAGAAAGTTCCTCAGTCCTGTGGCTCTCAACTCTAGGCTTAAATACTTTTCTTTCAAAAATGTAAGTTTAAAAGCTGTTTGGGCCAAAAAGTAAATGACCTGAACAGTTCTTTCTCAATATTTAAATTGCCAGATGTACTGGTTACCAAGACATGACCAGTATTACTTGAGACCAAATTTAAAATAGGTGGTGGCAATAAATAAAAGGATATTAATTCTGAAAAACTGTTCAGCATTTGAAAAATAATTTCATCTGCATGATTCAACAAATGCCTTTTCAGGTATTTTAAACACACCTGCAGAAGGAATGCAAGCTGGGCTCGTAAGCACTTGGCCAAAATGTCTGACCCTGTTTTCAGATTTCTCTTTCGCACTAATGCAAAGCCTCCAGTGAGGCTGTCATCTTCTATTCTTTGCTGCTATCACCTTCTGACATCCTTGTCACTATCTTTTATTTAATATCCCTCATCTAGCTCCATCCTCTCTATTTTCACCTATTTATTTAAAGTATTTATTTTTGAGAAAGAGAGAAAGAGAACACTAGCAGGGGAGGGGCAGAGAGAGAGGGAAACAGAGGATCCAAGGTGAACTCTCCACGGACAGCAGAGAGCCTGATGTGGGGGCTTGAACTTATGAACTGCGAGACCATGACCAGAGCCTAAGAAGTCACATATTTAACTGACTGAGTCACCCAGGTTTCTATATTTTTATTATTATTTAAATGTTTATTTTTGAGAGAGAGGGAGAAACAGAGTGTGAGCAGGGGAGGGGCAGAGAGAGAGGAAGACACAGATTCTGAAGCAGGCTCCAGGCTCTGAGCTGTCAGCACAGAGCCCACCATGGGGCTTGAACCCACAAACCGTAAGATCACGACCTGAGCTGAAGTCAGATACTTAACTGACTGAGCCACCTAGGTTCCCCTTTAATGTCATTTATTTTTGAGACAGAGAGAATGAGCAGTGGAAGGACACAGAGAGAGAGTCCCCAAGCTGGCTCCACGCTGTCAATGCACAGCCTGGCATGGGGCTGGATCCCATGAACTGTCATGAGCTGAAATCAAGCATTGGATGCTTAACCAACTGGCCACACAAGTGCCCCAATCTTTCCTCCTTTTACTCTGATTTCTACATCCAAAAGTTTTGCCCCCAAATTTCTGATCCTCTTGATATTCAAAGACCTTCATCTGGACTCCACTTAGATTAAAAAAAAATGTTTATTCATTTTCGAGAGAGAGAGCAAGAGCGAGCATGTGTGCACACGCACAATCTGGTGAGGGGCAGAAAGAGAGAGGGAGACACATCTGAAGCAGGCTCCGGGCTCTGAGCTGTCAGCACAGAGCCTGACGCGGGGCTCAAACTCACAAACTGTGAGATCATGACCTAAGTCGAAGGTGGACGCTTAACTGACTGAGCCACTCAGGTATGCCATAAGGCATCAGATCTTGATGCACTGAGTTTCAGGAACAAAACTCCACTTTCTGACTACAATCCCCTCTCTTGTGACTCTCATGTGTTTACTCTGTTCACCACACTCAGGGTCATTCTGTCCTATATACGGATGACTTCTGACTAATTATCTATTACCGAATAGTAAATTACTCTAAAATGTAGAAGATTAAAACAATAAAGAACATTCATTATCTCAAACAGTTTCTGTGGGTTAGGAATTCAGGAGCAACTGAGAGGGTGGTTCTGGCTCAGAGTCTCTTATCAGTATGCAGCAGGCATCTGAAGCCCCCACTAGGGCTGAAAGATCTGCTTCTAAAATTACTCCCTCAGGAGGTAGAGAAAGGGGAACCCTCTTGCACTGTTGGTGGGAATGCAAACTGGCAGCCACTCTGGAAAACAGTATGGAGGTTCCTCAAAAAATCAAAAATAGAACTACCATACATCTGACAATTGCATTACTAGGTATTTACCCAAAGGATACAAAAATACAGATTCCAGGGGCACCTAGGTAGCTGTTGGTTAAGCTTCTGACTTTGGCTCAGATCATGATCTTACAGTTCATGGGTTCAAGCCCTGCATTAGGCTCTGTGCTGACAGCTCAGAGCCTGGAGTCTGTTTTGGATTCTGTGTCTCCCTCTCTCTCTGCCCCTCCCACACTCGTTCTCTGTCTCTCTCTCTCTCTCAAAAATAAACATTAAAGATTTATTTTTATTTTTTAAAGATTTTTTAAATGTTTTATTTATTTTTGAGAGAGAGGGGGGGAGAGAGAGAGAGAGAGAGAGAGAGAGAGAGAGAGAGGGACAGAGGGAGAGAGGGAGAGAGAGGGAGAGAGAAGAGAGACATCGTGAGCAGGGGAGAGTCAGAGAGAGGGAGACAGAGGATCTGAAGATAGGCTCCAGGCTCTGAGCTGTCAGCACAGAGCCCGATATGGGGCTTGAACCCATGAATCATGAGATCATGAACTGAGCCAAAGCCAGACGTTCAACCGACTGAGCCACCCAGGCGCCCCTAAATTTTTTTTTAAAAATACGGATTTGAAGGGGTACATGCACCCTGATGTTTAGAGTAGCATTATCAACAATAGTCAAACTATGGAAAGAGCCTAAAGGTCCATCGATTGATGAATAGATAAAGATGTAGTGTGTATACAAATGGAATATTTATCAGCACTCAAAAAGAATGAAATCTTGCCATTTGCAATGATGTGGATGGAGCTACAGTGTATTATGCTAAGCAGAACAAGTCAGAGAAAGACAAATACCAGATGATTTCACTTATATGTAGAATATAAGAAACAAACAGCTGAATATATGGGGTGGGGGAAGAGAGAGGGAAACAAACCATAAGAGAATCTTAATGATAAGAGAACAACCTGAGGGTTGATGGAAGGAGGTTGGGTGAGGGATGGGCTAGATGGGTAATGGGTATTTAGGAAAGCACTTGTGTGTGTGGGGTTTTTTTTTTAAATGTTTATTTTTGAGAGAGAAAAAGAGAATCTGAGGCAGGCTCCAGACTGAGCTGTCAGCACAGAGCCCGAAGTGGGCCTCGAACCCATGAACAAGAACATGACCTCAGCTGAAGTCAGATGCTTAACTGACTGAGCCACCCGGGTGCCCCAAGGAGAGCACTTCTTATGATGAGCATCTGGTGTTGTATGTAAGTGATGAACTACTGAATTCTACTTCTGAAACCAACATTGCACTGTATGCTAACTAACAAGAATTTAAATAAAAATATGAAGAACAAAATAAAAAAGGTAAAAAAGTAAAATAAATAAAATGGCTTCCTCAGATGGCTATCAACAGGAGGCCTAAGTTCTCTATGTATACTTCTGCACTGTTCTACTTGAGAACTCTTGTGACATGGCAGTTGTCATTCCCCAGAGTGATCCCAGAGAGAACAGGCAGGAGAGCAACATTTTAGGACTTAATCCTGAAGTTCACCATAATTTCTGCAACATACTGTTAATTATACAGGTCAGCCTTATTTAAAATTTTTTTTTAATGTTTATTTTTGAGAGAGACAGAGTATGAATGGAGGACGGGCAGAGAGGGGGACAAAGAACCTGAAACAGGCTTGAGGCTCTGAACTGTCAGTAGGACTTGAACTCCAGAATGCGAGATCATAACGTAGGCCGAAGTTGGACGCTTATCTCACTGAGCCACACAGGCACCTCCAGGTCAATCTTATTTAATGTAGGGGAAGACTACATAGGGATGTAAATACTGGAAGTCAAGCATCAATGGGAATGAACACAAAAGCTGGCTGTTACAACTTCCATAACGGTTCTGGAGCTCATATTTATCATCTGAGACCTAGACCCATGCAATCAGCTGTCTACTGGACAGCTGTTGATAACCGTTGATAATAATGGCAACAGCTTCACCATTATGTCACAAACTTTTGTTAGTGAAAACTTGCAATCTGATACAATGGCATATCCATTCATCCAAATTCCAATTTTTAAAAAAAATTCCATTCCATGGGTTTTTTAGCAGTTTGAATTCTTTTGTAGCCTGTCCACTAATTTGTTCTAAAGGAGTATTCTCAAATATCAGAAAACCTAGTTTTTTTTTTCTGCTTTCTTTTCTTCCTTCCTTTCTTTTAGTGAGTCAGTTCAGTGCTACTTTATTGTAGTCTTAGAAGTAATTCTCAAAAACTCACTGGCCACATACATTTAAAACAGTTTGTAAAACATCAGTGTTCCTTTTCAAATCATTTCTCCTGAAGTTGTTTTCTACCTTACTAGGCTAAGAAAATGAAATGATTTGCTAACAGGCATTTTTAAAAAAGTCCCTCAAAGATACTAATTTTTAACTATCAAAACAAAGGGAATAGAGAAAGGCACGACCTGGTTTTCTTTACCATCACTGCACAGCCTTTTTAAAGTCCTTGGGCAAACCCTTATTTTCCTAACTGTTTTAACGCATATTACAGATCCTCTTGGCCCTGTTTTAATGCACAGTGAAATCCAGAAGAAACAAATTTGCTACTGCTTAGGTTTTGACACTTAGCAAAACAGTGAACTTTTGTATAATAGTAACGATGATGGAGGAAGAGGAGAAGGAAGAGAAAACTAACCAAAGGCAAAGTTCAAACGGCAATTTAAGGAGTTGTTAAAGAAAAGGAAAAAGCAAGTGGCAGTCTCAGGCCTTTATTAGCTCACAGTTTTTTAACTTATTCAGTGTTCCTTGCTTCCTACTCTCTTCCTTAAACATTACACTCATTATAGACTTGTAATACCAGTAGAGATGAAAAGTTTAGTCTTTCTTGAAATCGATTGATTTTTCTTGATGCCTGATCTAATGTTTATTTTCCAAATTTACTAAATGCACATTTCAGATAAATTTAAGAAGCATCAATGACTCAAAGCACTTTCTTCCCTATTTTCCAAATACTATTCATAAGAAACCAGAGAGCTAGAGACAGAGATCATACAGTAGTATTTTGCAATACTCTAGAGTGCAATGTGAAGCAATGAGAATTCCAAACATTTTAGTTAGGATTTGGATAAAAAGAAAAATATTCCAATCAAGCTGTTCCAAGAGTAAATTTAAATTTCATATGTGTTTACAGGTCTCCTGGGTGGCTCAGTCAGTTAAGCATCACACTCCTGATCTTTGCTCAGGTCATGACCTCACAGTTCATGAGACTGAACCCCACATTGGGCTCTACGCTGCCAGCATGGAGCCTGCTTGAGATTCTCTCTCTCCTCATCTCTCTGCCCCTCTCCTGCTTGCTCTTTCTCTGCCTCCCCCTCAAAATAAGCAAACTTAAAGTTTCATATGTGTTTTAAAGAAAAAAAGTAAAAACACCATGTATTTTCAGGGCACCTGATTGGCTCAGTCAGTGGAGCATGTGGCTCTTGATCTTGGAGGTGTGAGCTCGAGCCCCACGTTGAGCGTAGAGATTATTTAAAAATAAAATCTTGAAAAAAAGTCAAATATTTACTCCAGTGTAGCAGCAGACATTGCTGTACAATCCCATACCTAGAATGCTTTTAGCTACTGTTGGGCTAGGTCCTATAAACTCACAAACGGCAACTCACGACATATGAAAACATAAGCAACAAAAGGAAGTGATTTTAACTGCCAAAGGCAAAATTTTTGTACAATGACTCTAAAGGAAAGCTGCAATCCTAAGGAGAGCTTGTCATTTTTTCACATTGTAGCAGACAGCTAGCAAGGCTCTGTGTCAGTTTGGCAGACTTGCTTAGTCATCATCAGAGGACCCTATACCCCCCAGACACTCATCCTTTAAACATCTAAGCACACGGGGCACAGTTTCTAAAAGGAAGGTGGCTGAAGACTTTTCATTTTACCAAAACAAGAAGATATGGCCCATTTCAATCTTCTTTTTCATCAAAAAAGAAAGGAAGAATAATGAGACATGGATATGGCCTCACTCACCATTAGAGAACAAAAAAGATGTACAGACAGCTCTTGATAAGGTAGACAACCAGTTACAAGTGAAGCATGGCTACCAAACAAGACTAGCAAGGAACTGGGAGGGCTGAGGCTTGTAACACACACAGGACAACAGATATAACATGTTTTTTTCCTTTTCTCTTTGGCTGTATGAATTGGCAAGTTTATTTATATTTACTGTGAATACTGACATGTAGACTAATTTGTGTTTTCTATTTACTTTGCTTTTATTTTTCTTGTATATCTTCTTTTATCTATTAAGGTAAAAATAATATTCTATCTTTACATGCATATCTTAAAACTTTAATAAGTATATTTAATGCAGCAAATCAACAGTTGTACATTGTAGACGTGTTTTTTTCCTAAATAAGGCTGTCCTGGAGTGGGCCTAGTAATGTGCCTTGGAAATCAAAGTAATTTAAAATGCCAGTTTTTAAGTGTTAAGGAAATTAAAAATCCTACACATACATATGTCTTACTTTTAAAAATAAAGGTTGGGTCTCAGCCATACTCTAAAAACTAGAATACTTGGGTCTAGGAAAGGAAAATAAAAACTAGAACTCACTGACAAAATACTGATAAAGTTGCAATGCCCTTTTGGTAACTCAAGATCAAAAACCAAATGACACTAGAATCAGGAAGAAAATAGGGAAATGACTGTATAACAAAGTACCTGAACTTCTGCTTAAGAAAAAAGATATAACCAGGCAAAATGCTATGCATGTGAAGAATGGGAAAGTAACATGGGAGGAATGGAAATGGCTATTACCAAAGGAAGGTGGCATTGTGGGTGATAGTTTTCTCTTTTTTTTTTTTGCAAATTTCTCTTTAATGATGTTGTTACACTGTGTTTTCGATTAAAAAGAAAAAAAAGGCCCAACAGTACAGGAAAGCACACCGTGGGAAAGGAGTCAAGCACACAGATGTTTTGCGTAAGCTGCATGTTCAGAGACATCTGCCTTTGTGCAAGACTTGAAAAAGTAAAGCTGTTGTCAACAAGTTCTCCAAAGTAAGGGGTGGGGCCTGAGAGAAAGTGAGCTGTGAAGAAACCAACAATTAGAGCCCTTAGGGCTGAGAAACAGTTTCTTAGACTAAGTTCCTCATTTATGAGCTACCTCTTTGCCCAAAATGCTTTGCCATCAGCAATGTCTACTACTCAAAGAGGACTCAAACTTCCCATGTCTCTACTCAAGTGACTGAGGTATTCTGTCAGCAGTGCCACTCAGCTCTTTGCAATGGTTACTTAACTTGGTGTTAGGAGAGATAGGGCAGAGCTCCTATGTAAAAACGTGAGTGGGAAGTAGGTTGCCCCACTCCTCCCTTCGTGTTCCAACTCCAAATAAAAACAATTATGCATGAAAAAATTTCATGTAAAAGCAAAGCTAATAAATATGTTCATCTGTTCTACTGCCTTACTTTTGTATATGTTAAACTTTATTCTGTTTAGTGAGATCATACTCCTAGGTCTACACTGTTTTTTCATGTTAGGCAATGAAAGGAGAGTGCACCCACGCTGTGCCCAGTCTAATGCTGTACATAGTGTTTAATAAATATGATCGGAAAATGGTTAACAGAGAGGGTGCTCAAGACTCAAGTATACTTTGGAGGATAATAAAGGAGGAAAGGTACTATATAAAACCTCTTCTCTGCACTTAGGAAGTGCCTAACCCCATATGTCTGTAACACAGACCACAGGGGAAAAGCTGCCTTACTTGTTCTTTTTTGCAGCCTTCAATCATGCCTAATGTGAGTGGGGAACTTCTACTCAACAAAAGAACTTTCAACTTACTTGCAAAGTTCTATTTAGTGTTCTGTCTTGAACTTCCCTTTTCTGAGAAGTTGGGTGGGTTGTATGGGTTACTGTCCTACATTTGCCTTCTAGGCAAGTTGACTGCAAAAGATTTTAGACACCTCTTGTTCAGACACAGGAGCTTCTTCTAGGTCCATAAAAGCTCCACTTACTATTAACATGACAATGGAGTGAATAATCTGTAGGTTCATATAAATTTGTTAGGATAAAACTACCCAAACTGCTAAGATAATCTCATTATATTGTGAAAAAGTACAGGCAGAGCTGCAGTAAAGTTGGAGAGTGGTAAGCAGGCCACAGATCAGAAAGGTCTTATACAACTGGCCAAAGAATCTGGATTTCACTATGGTAACACTGACCCAAAGTTTGCACTTCCAGAAAGATTTCTCCAACTACAACATGGAAAATGTACTGGAAGCGGTTAAAACTTAGAAAAAAAGGAAGATAGACATTACTTTAGTATTCGAGGCAAGAAAGAAGGGTAGTCTGATCTGAGCTGATGGGACTAAGAGAAGATGGATATCTGGGGGTATTTGTCGAGTTTACTTTCTAGTAAAATAGAAAATTTGTCCATGAAGAAATTCAAATTGTAAGAAAAATCTGAGAGAAAAGCTTTGATCTGTGCAAATTTCCTGCACGCAAAGAATGTGTTTTTCTGTGTACCTCCTGATCCCTCAGACCGATCGTCTTTTCCCTTTAATAAATTCTAATGCTTTTAAGGTTCTCACCCAGGAAGGTCAAAGAAAGAAGCATATTTACATGGTTAATAGCCTTCATACCACCTGTTTTGTCCAAACTTTTCTCAAAATAGGTTTCTTTCTCTTAAGTTATACTTTGTTAATCCTCAGATTTCGAGGTAAAATCTGTTTTACTCTATCTGCCACCTGACAGCCAATCATCCTGGACAAGTCAGAGAAACTTACAGGCAATTTTTGTTCATGTCACTTGTTATCAAACATGTCTATATCATTTCCTGCCAGGCACCAAACTTCCAGCATCAAGGAAGAACAGCTGAGGAGAATGCTTTTTACACAAAGGATTTCCCTCCTTCCTTATCCTCTATTCAACGGATATGACAATATACTGAATGATACAGTGAGGGCTCAAGTGAAATGAAAGATAATACAGCTAAGTTCTGAAATGGTGATTTTACACCATTCATAAAGACAGAAAACTTAGTTGTCTGAACACAGTAACAAGCAAAAGACGAATCAGACACCTGAAGGTACTTCCATCAAAGGAAGGCAAATAAATTTTATAAATTCATTTTTATTACATTAGAATAGGACATGTGGGGAGGAACTGCTAAGCAGGCAGTGCTAAATCTCTTTAGCTCTCTGCTAAATTAAAATACCTGTTATTAAAAACTACCTATTAGAAGACAGTTCTCATAGATAATTTCCCCACCTCTAAAATCAGTAGCTGTGTAAAATGCAGCTGTTTGAGAATTTAAAAAGAATTTTATTTTACAGATGAACCACAGGATATCCAGATGAAAGGACTGGACTAAGTCTGGGGAATAAGATTTGATTCAATACATATCTACAATTTATTTTTTTCAAGTAGACTTCATGTCCTGTGCAGAGCCCAATGTGGGGCTTGAACTCGACCCTGAGATCAAAACCTAAGCTGAGATCTAGAGTGGAACGCTTAACCAACTTAGCCACTGGGCGCCCCTCAGTATATATCTAAATTACAGTACAGCTGCCATGTTATACTAGGCAACTATCTTTGCTTCTTACTTCTCTTCTACAAATGAGATCATAACACTAAACAAGATGTTTGAGTGAAACAGGATGAGAAGTATAAGGTTGTTAAATCAACCTTTCCACAAATAGACTTCCAGTTCTCAGATGACGTTTTCCCTGACTTGAGGGAAGCAGTAAACAGTACGTGCACATTTGGCTACGACTCACCTGACCTATGTTTTCTAATCTCACTTTACCTATGGCTGGATGCCTGAGTCAGTTTTAACTGGTAGGCAGATTCTCTATTTACAAAAGAGAAGGTCAGTATCTCACTGCTTGCAGGGAAATACAAAAGCAGGGAGAAAAACATGAAACTGACAGGTGACCTGGAATTCTTGTTCTGTCACTAATGAATCATATAATATGAGGTGAGACAATTGGATCTCAATTTTCTGACAGAACATTATAAACTCTCAAAGTTTATGATTTTTAAAAGATTATCACTAGGAACCTTAAAAGCACTCTACTAGTTCAAGACAAAATCATCACCATATTTTAAGAGTATTAAACATTAAAAAAATACAACCAGGTAAAAAAAAAATAAAACTAGGTTTTTCATAGCAGAAGAGATTAATTCTCAAAGAACACTCTCAAAAGTTTTGTCAGAATGGGATGGACTATTCTGCAAATATGACTTCAATCCTATCAGTTTCTGTTCAGTTAATTTGTTTACTAGATTCCAGCTTCCACTGGAAAATTTTTCTACAAGTGGAATTCCATCCTTCCCCAACCCCAGTGTTGGTTAAGTAGGAAAAAAAGGGATGGGAAGAACACATGGGTAGTTTTACACTCAAAAAGGAGGATAACAGAAGACTGCTTGAGCTAAAGGGTAGTACACTGGAATTATCTGCACCGGCCATATTATTGATTCATTTAGCCCTCTAGAAAATCATTATCTTTCCCTTTATCTGAATTTCTTCATCTGTAAAACAAAATTAGATCGATCTACCCTGTCTCGCATGCTTAGGGATAAAATATATTTTTCTTGGTAGACAAAAGGTGTAAGCTTTCTAAAAAGTAGCAAGTATTGGGACTATGTCAATGCAAATTATTCTAAAGTACATAAAGCTTATGCTTTACCATTTACATGCTTTACCATTTACTTATTTATTTTTGAGAAAGAGAGAGGGAGAGAGACAGAGCACATGTGGGGAAGGAGCAGACAGAGAATGAGACACAGAATCCTAAGCAAGCTCCAGGCTCTGAGCTGTCAGCACAGAGCCCACCATGGGGCTCAAACTCAGAAACTGTGAGATCATGACCTAAGCCAAAGTTGGACGCTTAACTGACTGAGCCACTGGGCACCCCCTGAATATTTGTTAGGTTTAGATCAATTAAATGAAAAAAGAAATCACTCTCTAGGCATGTTTTCATATGGATGGAACTTTGGCTTCTTTCTGAAGGGACTCACGTTAGCTTTTAAAACAATTTATTGGTTTAGTGCAGAAAACTTTTTACCTAAGGAAGTTAAGCAGCTGGAAAGAGCATCTCAGCCTATAAGCAGAACTAGAATACTGTCTCTATTTAATTTTAGTTGTAACATTAGTAATGAAGACCGGCTAAGGTCATTCTTCTGTCTCTCTCCATATCAGCCAAGTCCACATCTCGCTATATTTAGATAAGTTATGCCTATCCCATTAAAGATAGGAGACTCAGACCTACGCTCAGGATCACAGCAGTGGGGTTTTACCTCAGCTGAGGGGCAAAGACACTACCAAAAAAAACCTGTATAATGATATATTCCTTGGCAACCAAGAGAACAACCAATGCTCAACTTTATTTCATTCTGAACAGACCTATCGTCTCTAGGATGCATACAGCAATCTCTACCACAAACTCTGGCATAGTTATGTCTAAAGCAAAACCATGAGTATCTTTTGGGTAACTCTCTTGCCAGGACTGCCTGCCATATCTTAGCCAGAGACAAAGAATTGCCCGGGTCAACAGGGTAAAACATTTCAACAGTCTGGTCTCCTGGGAACTGGAACAAACAGGTTTACAACTCAGGAATCACCATTATGTTAAACCGTTAGGGTCTGGCTGGGTACAGCTGGGTTATAGCCCTCTAGCAGTGTCCAGCTGACAGCCTCCAGGACCCAGCATTCAACTAAGAAGAACCAAATGGAGACAAAGCTGACTTATGTATTTATTAAAAAAACAAAAGTTATGTAACGTGGATTTTATAATAAAGGATGTGGTGAATGAAGTGAGAGACATGGCAGTGCAGGTAATGGGGAACCTGCTTGGGTGAACATATTTCCTTAAGTGACCTCTAAATCTGGAATCAAAAGATTATATCCTAGGAAAATATCTTAAAGAAAAATAAAATTGCCCTCAAGAGAAAGCTAAGAAAACTCCAATAACAATCAGATGTTTTGGTACCTCCCCAACTGTCAGGGGAAAAAATTAAATACATTTAAAGAATGTAGTAAACATACTTCTGAAACATAAGTATAACAAACAGAAATCTGTTTATCTTCATTCAAAGGAAACTGCACATTGCAGTTGTGAACATTTCCACTGTAGGAAAGATAAGCAGATGTTGGATATTTTCCCAAAGTCTCTCTAGTGTCACTGAAGAGGTTTATGAAATCTGCTTTACATTTTTTCAGTTAACAGTTAATGCTAAAAAGGCAACACTCTGAATGAATATTGTTTTTCTCTTCATATTTTATCATTTCTACAGTGACATATTTAAACAATAGTTACCAAAAAGAAAAAATATATAGTTTAGATGTTATATTTGTATCTTCATTTTCCAATATTTATTCTAAACTAAAGCGACATAAATAGTTCAGTATTTCAAATAGAGTGAATTTTTTAAATCTCCATTTTCTGATTCCTTGGCCTCAAACCCCACTTAAAGAAAAATACCTACATCTAAGTATTCTCAATTGACACTGAATACTGAATTAATCCTCTTAGGGGAAAAATCCTAAGATAGATAAGTAAAGCTTTTTAAAATTTTTTTACCTTTATTTCCCTTTATAAGGTGTTTAATTTCTAAGAAAGTTAAACTGGTCTGAGTTTTCTCAAGTCTTCATATGCAAAACCCAGATTTTCTTTGCCACAGCAAATAGATATTGGATTAAGGCCTAATTATGTATTTATATACATCATGTGAGATGGCAAGAAAGCAAAAATGGCACATAAAACTTGACTGGTCAGAGTCATATGTATAACTATATGTGGTAGGCGGTAGAAACTGGTCTTAACCGCAAAGAACGGTTTAATAGCTTGGAGAATCCTTGATCTTCAGGGCACAACTGAGTTCAATAGCACATTCATTCCATTAAATGTCTAAGACCCAGGCAGTGTCTCCCGAAACCTCCCAACAAACCCTTTATAATTAATTTAATAAGTATCGGGATTAAATGAAATTAGAAATTCTAATTCCTCTCACAACTTTTTCTTCAAAGTAACAACTTTAAGTCATTTTTCCCTTCTTGGATACAGTTCAAAGCACCAGAAATACTTTATCCAATATTGCTTTTCTTTACACTTACCATATAGGTTGTGACTATTTGTTGAAGAACACAAATTTACAGTAATATTCCTAGTTTTTCTTAAGTAAATTCCATTCCTTGAATATCTACTCGAAGATTCTTATGAGAGCAAGAGAGATAGGGAGAGAGAGAAAGAGAATTCAAGAGGCTGCACAATCCTCCTCAACTGAGAGAGAATGTTAGCTCTGAATCTTTCAGAGTTGGGAAATCATGAGTGACTGTTCAAGAATGGGTAAATTAATCTCGCTAGTAAGGTCAAAAAGCTTAAAAAGAGTTTTGACTTGGGGTGCCTGGGTGGCTCAGTCACTTAAGCATCTGACTTTGGCTCAGGTCATGATCTCGCAATTCATGAGTTCGAGCCCTGTGTCAGGCTCTGTGCTGACACCTCAGAGCCTGGAGCCTGCTTGGATTGTGTCTTCCCCCCTCTCTCTGTCCCTCTCCCACTCATACTCAGTCTCTCTTTCTCTCAAAAATAAACATTAAAAAAGATTTTTATTAAAAAAAAAGAGTTTTGATTTACTTTCTAAATCAAGTGCTTGAAACAGTCTATTCCAAGTTCTTAATTTAGGGCGTGAGAAGGGATTAGGAGGGAATGTTACCAGATCCCTTTAAGAATTTGATGAAAGCTATGGCCTTTCCTGAAGAAAAATAAATGTATTAATCATATACAAACTCACTTTTGCATATGATTTCAAAATATCCATGAATTTCTTAGTCTAAAAATCTGGATTAAAGGAATCTGGTAATTGCCCTAAAGAAACTAGGGGCAGCTGGGAATTAACAGCCTCCCCATTATTACCCCTCATCCTTTAGCAGCTTACAACTCAGCTTTAACAAGAGGCAAACACTGAGTGATCAATGCTTGGATTTAACTTTGAAACCAAAGAAAACACACATGAAAAGATTAAATTTGGGACTTTCTAAGGGGTTTTTTAAATTAATACTTTGGACTCTGCCATTCTAAAGCACACAACAAGCAAATCAAATGAAAATATCCTCTACCTGCCCCACTAAGCTGCCCCCATTTCTCCCCATTTCTGAAAATCCCTCTCCAACAAACATATTTAAATTCCAAAGATCCCCAAGCATTAGGTGAAAGTTCACATACTGAAGCCCTATAGTACTAGATATAACAGAATTTCAGTACAGTAAAAATTTTTGGACAAGATTTTGAAATTCATTAAAGTTAAATCAGACCAGCAAATGAGATTTTACATTTCTTAAACCTGATGGATACTCCAGAAATTTTAAGAGCTACCCAGAACATGCCATTCCATGTACCATGCCGTTACAATACTTATTTTTGAAGACTGTGAGAAATCTAGTATCACTAATACGTTAAACATTGCTTTATATGGTAAGTGATTCATCGTGAAGGACATAACTGGGCTTCAAACTTTATTGATCTTATGATTTTATGATCCATGCTATACGGGAAAGGAGATTAAATGCAAAGTGTAACTGTTACTATAAAGGTTAATGTTTATTACAGTTAACAATCCTCCTCTATTGCCATCGTGTCCATAAATGCAGTGGCCTCATATTGGTTAGGTGATTTTTTTTTACACCTAGAAATTGATTTATACAATACACTAAATATTTTCACTTCAGTTTGTGCTTCAACCAATGATTATCAGGTTCCTGACCCTTTCTCTAAAACAGAATTGCCTACTCCCAAGCTTACTTTTCATCTTTTTGTCTTGTTTCTTCTTTACAGCTGATTTATTTTTTACTTTAAATCCAAGTTAGTTATCATATAGTGTAATAATGATTTCAGGAATAGAATTTAGCGATTCATCACTTACATTAAACTCCCAGTGCTCATCCTAACAAGTGCCCTCATGCCCATAGCCGATTTAGCCCATCCCCCCACCCAACACCCCTCCAGCAACCCCCAGTTTGTTTCCTGTATTTAAGAGTCTCTTATGGTTTGTCTCCCTGATTTTATCTTATTTTTGCTTCCCTTCCCCTATGCTCATCTGTTTTATTTCTTAAATTCCACACATGAGTGAACATATGATATTTGTCTTTCTCTGGCTTATTCTGCTTAGCACAATACACTCTAATTCCATCTATGTTGTTGCAAACAGCAAAATTTCATTCTTTTTGATTACTGAGAAACATTCCATTGTGTATACACACCACATCTTCTTTATCCATTCATTAGTCGATGGATATTTGGGCTCTTTCTATAATTTGGCTTGTGTTGATAGTTATAGCTAATTATTTCTAACAATTTATTTACAGGATGGAATATATGCTTTAAGAGTTGAGACTTGGTCTTTTTGGATCACTGATGCACTGTCAGTGCCTAAAACACTGTAGGTGATCAACAGGTGATCAATAAGTGAATGCATAGATATTTGTTAAGTACGTATTTGAAATTAGAGGCAAACATGGCACAGCACATGAGCATGGGATATAAGGTTACAGGACTTGGATGTCAGTCACTGCTCTTGCACTTATTTACAGAACCTTGAACAAGTCACTTAACTATTTGAATATCAATCTTCCTTTAAAATAATGCTAAAATATTACTGCACAGGGTTATTGCAATGATTATAGAAAATAACAGAAGTAAAAACTTGTTGCAAATATTAATTAATGATTATATCCCAGAAGTTATTCTTGGAAAATGTGCATAAAATTCTGTAAAAACAGATCAACCTTGAGAAAGCAAGTTATTTCAAGTCACCTTATCCTTGGTCTTGCAGAGCTATAGAGGGAGAATGAAGTAGTGAGAAAACCCTGAGTTAGAAAAGATGGGCTTGAACTTCACTTATCAGCTGGCTAACCTTGAGAAAAATCTCTTACTCTGTGGCTTAATTTTCTTTTCTTTTTTCCTCCATAATATTTTATTGTCAAATTGTTTTCCATACAACACCCAGTGCTCTTCCCCTTAAGTGCCCTCCACCATCACCACCACCTCTTTTCCCCCCTCCCCCTTCCCCCTCAACCCTCAGTTCATTCTCAGCATTCAATAGTCTCTCAAAATACTGCCTCAAAAGTCTAACTGTTTGATTCAAATGTTCCATTAATTGTGAAAGCACTTTCAGAATATAATGCAGAATGTTTTTATGTAAATCAATTAATTGCCATTCCTTCAAGAAAATCCTAATTTTTGAAAAAAAAAGTTTGTTTATTTTTGAGAGACACAGAGACAGAGTATGAGCAGGGGAAGGGCAGGGAGAGGAGACACAGAATCTGAAGCAGGCTCCAGGCTCTGAGCTGTCAACACAGAGCCCAGTGTGGGGTTCAAACTCATGAACTGCGAGATCACGATCTGAGCTGAAGTCGGCCGCTCTACCGACTGAGCCACTGAGGTGCCCCTAGAAAAATCTTAATCTTAAATGTTCCACCAGTCAAATAGAATTATTATTATTCAAGAATGTGCTCACATAGACTCTAGGCAGAAGTATACATACTCCCAATTCTTGCTGCAGGCTCTCCAACTTTGATCAGAGGATAGAATACAATAGATACTGATAGAATAAGAAAACAGAGGGGCAGCTGGTGGCTCAGTCGGTTAAGGGTATGACTTTGGCTCAGGTCATGATCTCACAGTCCGTGAGTTCAAGCCTTGCGTTGGGCTCTGTGCTGACAACTCAGAGCCTGGGGCCTCCTTCAGATTCTGTGTCTCCCTCTTTCTCTGTCCCTCCTCTGCTCGCTCTCTGTCTCTCAAAATAAAATAATAAAGACATAAAAAATTAAAAAAATAGGAAAACAGAATGAGAAAACAGGGGTTCAGAAAGACACATGTGAATAAGTAGCAAAGCTCTGATCAACTACAGGTTTATTTAATTTAACATCCCACAGGCAGGGCCAGCTTCATGGGTGTGTGATTTGTGCAGCTGCACAGGGCAGGTGCTTGCAAGGGCTCGGCACCCAGTTTAATGCTCTGTTGTTGCTATCTTGAAACTCTCAATTCTTTTTGAACAAGTGGTCTCAATTTTCATTCTGCACTAAGCCCTGCAAATTATGTGGCTGGTCCTGCTCATAGTCTTTCCACGAGAGGACAAGAACAATAGCTTAGTCTCAATGACTCTGTATACAGGAACCACTGCTAACTTAAAGGACATTCACTAAAAAGGAGATCTTGAAACAGGTTGGTGATCACACATTTGTAATACCTGAAGTATTCTGAAGTGAGCAAAATACTTCTTAAAAGCCAACTTACTTAAAAAGTATTAGTCTCAAATGAAAAATACAAATGCCATATGCCTTTCCTATTTTTGTGCTCCATCACATTCTAATAATGGGCCAAAAGATAAAGTGAGTAAATGGAGTACCTGAGTCTAATCAAACTGACTTTCCGTTCTGAAACCCAATAAAAGACCCTATGGTGGTTTTGATTGATCTTTGGTTTTGACTGGGTATCTGCTATCTCACAGTAAGACAAGTAACATTACCACAACAATCATCTCTGGAATGATATCCTAAACACAACCCAATTCAATTAAATCACACCCTTTAAATAATGTTTTGTTTATTTCTGCTCCTGCTGACTGCAGAGACAGTTGGTGACTGTTTTTCCTTGACTGGAATGGAAAGGCTGAAGCTGATGAACTAAACATTTCCCAGGCTGCAATTCAGTTTCTGATGTTTGTAGGCCAAAAATATGCCTTTTCCTCTGAAATCCAGACTGAGCCTATACTAGAATCCATTTTGACCTTTGGACTCCTTATCAGTCACCTTTGGACTCTGACAGTGGTTGGACAGGCCAACCCACAGAGGTCCACTCTCCATGAACCAAAGCTGGTTATGTAAAAGAGATGAGCTGCAGGCAGAGATATGATCTGAAGAGAAGGTGCTGAACTCATCCTCTGTGTTCCAGCAGCATGTCCAGGACTGCTGTCACTACAGAAAGTGAAACTTCACCCAAAAACATTTTCTCTGCTGGTGATTTAAACCCACACCTTCATTAAGGAAGCAGCTGGATTTCAGAGAGGGGCAGGCAACCACTAATACTGAAACCAATATGCAACTGGGGTGTGTACTCATTCTTTTCTCCTTCCAATCTGTTTTTTTTTTCTTTAAGTCTGACAGAAGACCCCAGTGGTTACTATAGATAGATAGAGAGAGAGAGAGAGAGAGAGAGAGAGAGAGAGAGAGAGAGAGAGATAGATCTGCCAGTGACATTTCAAGGTAAGATTTTTTTTTCCAAGTTTGTTTTGAGAGAGAGAAAAGGCACAGAGAGAGAGAGAGAGAGAGAGAGAGAGAGAGAGGGAATTGGGGAGGGGCAGAGAGAGAGGGAGAGAAAGAGAATCACAAGCCAGCTTCACACTATCAGCATAGAGCCCAATGTGAGGCTGGCACCCATGGACCCTGACATCATGACCTGAGCCAAAGTCAGATGCTTCACCGGCTTAACCACCCAGGTGTCCCATCAAGGTAAGATATTTTAAAAGGTTTAGGAAATACACCCTTTTCCTTTCTCTTATTATTCAATACTCATATAGCGTCAAAGATGAAAACTTGTTTCAAGAATTTAACAGCTTGTCTCCCAAAAGGTTAACCTCCTCAACTTTGAGAAATATATCTACTGATTCCTATAGATAGGATCAGGAAATTCTAACTTGATTAGTTAAAACTATTCACAAACTAATGTGTTTGATCATCTTTTTAAATTTCACTATCCTTAGAGTAAAATGGTACTACTGGAAGTCTCAATGCTACTTAACATTTCCCAAACAGAAAACAATGAAATGTAGCTCAAGGTCTGAATTAATTTGCTACAGGATCCTAGGTAAGTCCATTTGTTTCTCTTTGGGGTCTAAAATTCTACAAGTTAAAAATGGTGATGATTTTAGAAGAAAATGAAAAAGTAGAGAGCAAACTTAAATTCATAAATGCTACACATATACTCAATAACATATCGGGATAATTAGTTTATTTTATCAATACATTATTATTTCACCTTTCTATTAGTTCTACTCAAATAGTTCATAAATTAAAGCACTGTCCAATAGTGTTTAGGTATGTAATAGCTTCCTGATAGAAAAAGGCAAATGAGGATGAGCTTTTCTTGGTCTCTTAGTAGTTCAGATGAATTAATGAATAAAATTGTATTAATCTCGAATTCACTTGTCATTTCAGGAGTGCTATGTAAATGAATTACCAAAATATTTCTGGTGAGCAAACTAGCAATCTATCAAAAGCCCTAGAAATATGTATACACTTTGGTCTAGCAATCCCAGAATTGAGCTTTAGGAAATTTCTTTTATGCAAAGATTTGCATAAGACATGTGCAAAGATTTAGGCACAAGGATATTCATTAAGAGAGGCTTTGTTGATAACTGCAAAATACTGGACATAATCAAAATGTGCAACAATAGGACAGAATTTGAATCAGTTCTATGGAAAACAAACAACTCTGAAAAAGGATATGAAAGAAATGAGTTTGAGGACAATGGCAGGATGTTCGCAATATGCTAAGTGAAAAAAATCAGATTATAGAGCAATAGAGGACAATCCCATTTTTAAAAGTATATACATACACAGGAAAAGCCTAGATGATGTTAATAGTAAGATCTATAGGAGGTAAGAATGACAATTATGCTTTTTGTGGGGAAAAGGAGTGCTTTAGTATTTTCTTAGTTTTTTTGTGTAATGTGCATTATCTGTAAATATTTAAAAAAAAAACTGGGGGGCACCTGGGTGGTTTAGTTGGTTAAGTGTCCAACTTCAGCTCAGGTCATGATCTCACAGTTTGTGGGTTTGAGCCCTGTGTCAGGTTCTGTGTTGACAGCTCAGAGCCTGGAGCCTGCTTTGGATTCTGTGTCTCCCTCTCTCTCTCTGCCCTTTCCCTGCTGGCTGGAGGTTTGTCTCTCTCTCTCTCTCAAAACAAAAGGTAAACATTAAAAAATAATAACCAATGCTTTTTGCTTTATTTTTAATTATGAGTAAGACCAGTTACATTAAAAAAATTTTAAAAGCCCACTCAGCTTAAGCTGAGTAGGTGGTAAAGAATGAGATATTACCAACTTTACTATGTGTAAGGTAGACAAGTTTTTAAAGCAAAAGAGATTCTCCATTTGGAAATTTCCCCCAAGAGATCTGTAAGAGTGCCATAAAGAACAGCATCAGTGGGGCACCTGGGTGACTTAGTTGGTTAAGCGCCTGGGTTTGGCTCAGGTCATGATCTCACAGTTCGTGGGTTTGAGTCCCACGTTGGGTTCTGTGCTGATAGCTCAGAGCCTGAAGCCTACTTCGGATTCTGTGTCTCCTTCTCTCTCTGGCCCTCCCCTGCTCGCATAGCTATCTCTCTATCTCTCAAAAATAAATAAATAAATAAAAAAGAACAGCATCAATATTCAATATTTGTTAATTTTGATTTTAATTGAGGAAGAGACTAGATGTTATCTTTTTTTAAGCACAATAAACATCTTATGACTCTACCCTTTTCTGAGAAACAGGGCCATATGGCCTTGCTGAGTTCTCCAAGCATCAAAAATGGCAACAAAACAGAGGGAATTCCAGTAGTGAGGGAATAGTTCATTGAGACTGACCACAGAAGAGCCACAGAAATGAACAAGCCCCAACACACTGACAGTTAAATAGGACTAAAGTGTGTTCTGAACAAATATACTCAAGTACTTTCAATGAGGTAATAAAAAAAGTATTTTAAAACAACAATGGCTTTTCATTTTTAAGTTAGAGAGACAACTAGCCTGTCTATATTCTTTAGTTTTTAATTTTGAAAAAAAATTACACTGGGTTTAAATTTACTTACTTGGAATTACTAAATGGACATAAACTAGTAGTTTGCCATTTTCTCTCAGTGCATGAGAGTACAATAAAGAACAACTGCAAAAGTTTTATAGTTGTAGCAACTCTTCTTTGAATCAATATATTACACTATCATTTGGGCTCAGTATGACATGGCATTTATATAGTTCTTCATCTTTATTAATTGATATATTATTGTGGGTTTACTATGTGTGTAAAAGATCCAGGTCAACCTGGATGGTTTCCAAGTGTATCTGACTTAGAAACTAAGGAGCTGCATGTTGCTTATAAAACGCTAAATAAGTCGAGCCATTAATAGGCAACCAGGCCATTAAACTGGTGACCAAGCCAATAAGAACAAGGACAGACAGTTATCAGCACACTCCACCCCTTACAGCTCACTCTACTGTAAATATTACAAGCGTTCTCTGCCATGGGAACCACCCTGCCTACCACATGATGCTGATGTAATAATATCCAGAGCTAAGCACCTGGAGGAAGCAGAAAAAGAGGTTTTGCTTTGAATTACTTGAATGCATTTTTCTCTTTTTCATTTCTCTTCTCTTCTCTCTCTCTTAACCATAAAGCTACTCACTAGCAGATAGTTTAATGATTTCTATTCTTATGCTGCCTGTGGGGATTTCACATTATGCTCCCAGCCACTGGTACTGATTAACAGTCTTGTAAAATTGGCAGCTTTCCTAAATAAGCTATGTAAAGTCTGCAAATGTTACTGTGCTGTGTACTCAGTGGGTACTAGATAAAACTTGATAAATTTTGCCCATGGTATTTCCAAAATATGCTCATAACAATATTTAAAGAAAATCATCAGTCTATACAAAAGCCTTTCTTGATTCTTCTTACCACAAATCATTAATAGCAGTCCTTCAGTGAAAATTAACTACTTGTAATATGGTCATAATGTCCGCCACATTCGTCTTCCTTTTCACTCCTACCGCTCAAGTATCCTTTACCTCTGTTTATACAAATCATGACACTTAAGACAGCAAGAAATAAAGGTCAGAGCCCCAGCTCAAATCCTATAATAATGTCTTTGCTAACTGGCTCATTTACAATACCTTTCTGTCCTCTGAATACTTAACGTAACATTTGTACCATCCACCTGGCTCTTAGTTATCATTTTATTGACCAGGCCTGTATCGTCAACAGACTGAGCATCCTGACTGCAAAAGAACCATGTCTTGTGTTCCTTTTTATCTCCCACCCTTTGCCCAGAAGAGGTGCAATTATGACAATGATGCAATGATAGAATTTTATCATCAGGCTAGCTTACCACTCAGTATTCTAATTCTTCCTATTTTAGCTTATGTCAAAAGAGCAAAAAATATTAGCTACCATTTACTGAGTATTTACTATTAGTAGTACCTCACAAATATCACATTTAATCCAAATAGATATTATAAGCTCCATTTTATTAATGAGGAAAGTAAGGCTTACATTGTTATATAATACATTCAGGGTCACACAGGTCATAGGTGACGAAACTCTGAATGGGACTATTAATATTAGCAACAAGAATAAATGGCAAGTAAGGTTCTGAATATGTGACCCAAGAGACCTTTTAAGAATTTTTATAGAGAATATTTAAGGAATGGGATACTTTAAGAACTGGGTGGTTCAGTTGGTTAAGCATCCAACTTTGGCTCAGGTCATGATCTCATAGTTTGTGAGTTTGAGCCCAGCATCAGGCTCACAGAGCCTGGAGTCTGCTTCGGATTCTGTGTCTCCCCTCTCTCTGCCCTTCCCCTGCTCATGCTCTCTCTCTCTCTCTCTCTCTCTCTCTCAAAGATAAATAAACCTTAAAAAAAAGAATGTGAAATTTTATTGGGAACATATGAATATCATAGAGGTGGGATCTCAAGGAAGTTCAGTTTCACATACTGTTTGTCCTATTCCATTCATCTCCTAGGAGATATAAACTGAGAATTTACATTCCCCACAGATGCTGCAACTTTTCAAACGACAACTTTCCACAATAGAAAATTAAAAATTAGTAGTAGTAGTAAATTAAAATGTTTTGGTGTTCATGGGAATTTGGTATTAACCTTAGGAGAAACACAGTACAGATGACCACTGAACAGTGTGGGTCTGAACTGCCTAAATCCACTTATGTGCAGATTTTCTCAAGAAATATATTGGAAGATATTTCGGAAAGCTGCAACAATCTGAAAAAACTCACAGATGAACCATGTAGCACAGAAAAAGTCAAAAGTTATCATAAGAATGTAGTATATAATATATATGACATGCAAAATATATGTTAATTGGCTGTTTATGTTATTAGTAAGATTTCCAGTCAACAGTAGACTATTAGTAGTTAAAATTCTGGGGCAGTTAAAAGTTATACACAGATTTTCTATGCACAGGGGGTCAATGCCCCGAACCCCTGCCTCGTTTAAGGGTAAACTGTAATTCTAATATCTAAAAGGTAAACTATTACAACTACAAACAAACAACCCTACAAAACCCAACACTCTAGAAACACAGAGGTTTCTCTTTATTTGAGAGTAATTCAAGCCACTGGATTCTGTTGCTTTAACAGACATAACTAATGCCAAATCCCTCAGGTTACTAAAATAAGGATCACATCCCTCTAGAAACAGATTAATGTAGAAAACAAGAGTTGCTCAATTTGCACAAACCTGCAAAAAGGAAGTGAGCCCAAATTTGCCCGTTGGTGTACAACACTAGCAATCTATTTATAAATCATTTGCTACATCCTTTCCAAATCACAGGAACACCTAAAAGTCCTTGATGGTCTTAGCACATTTCTTCAGGTTAAACCTAATTACGTTAGTGGCAGCAACATCCTGAACCATTCAACAATGCAAAGTTAATTTTAACCCTATCTTAAAGTAGTTAGGATACCAATTTTTTTCTTTCACCTAAGAAATTCAGAAACATTATGGGATAGCAACAACACCACTATTCTTTAGCTCCAAGGCAGTTTAACATAATTAAGAGGGCTCAGTGGGGCGTCTGGGTGGCTCAGTCAGTTAAGCATCCGACTTTGGCTCAGGTCATGAGCCCCACATCCAGCTCTGTGCTGACAGCTCAGAGTCTGGAGGCTGTCTTCGGATTCTGTGTCTCCCTCTCTCTCTGCTCCTCCCTTACGCATGCTCTGTTTCTCTCCATCTCAATAATAAGTAAACATAAAAAAAATTTAAGAGGGCTCAGAGTTACTGGGGACACCAAAGAAAAGATGTGAGAAGCAGGATACGTAGAAGTTTGGACCCCTCTATTACTTTGAGGTCCAATGCTCTTGGAAACAAAGAATGACAACATCCTTAATTATTTAGCTTTGGGCAGTGGTTTCTCAGTGTTAGTCTAAAGAAATTGCTCGATTTCAGGAGTAATTACACATAAGCATTAAAAAAAAAAGCAGTGATTGGGGGGAAAATCCACTTTAGATTTATCAAAAAGAAATTCTGATTTGAATGTATTACGTCACCATTCCTGTTCATCTTCATTGTGTAGATTCACTCTTCAGTTAATCTGGTTAAGCAAGGTTCCAGTAAAAGCCAAAGTTGAGAGCTCTCTCTTTTTTTCTTTTCCTTGGTTCCTAGCCAATTACTGCTCTGACTTCAAACACACACAAATGTGGATAAAGCCACATAAAATTAACACCACTAATGAAAACATAAATGCATCTTTATAT
The DNA here is from genome assembly GCF_006229205.1 of Suricata suricatta. Lineage (NCBI taxonomy): Eukaryota > Metazoa > Chordata > Mammalia > Carnivora > Herpestidae > Suricata > Suricata suricatta. The sequence goes on along the minus strand of NC_043716.1, from coordinate 15,956,265 downwards.
TGTCACAGTAGATCATTAATGTTTCCTTCATATTTGAAGGCCAGAACACCTAGAAGATTCACTATATGTAAACTTATTTGATCTTTTAAAGGCATTATAGTTTTTACATTTTTTTAAGTTTTAATTTTATTTTTTTATTTGAGAGAAAAAGGGAGGGAGGGCCAGAAGACAGAAGGAAAGAGACGGAAAATCTTAAGCAGACTTCACGCTTAGCGAGGAGCCTGATGCAGGGCTCCATCCCACAACCCTGGGATCGTGAACTGAGCCAAAATCAAGATCCAGATGCTCAATCGACTTGAGCCACCCAGGCACCTCGAACATTCCAGTTTTTAAGGCTACCTTCTCTACATAAGAGTCAGATAACTACAAAAAGTCAGTAGTAATTTAAAGTCAAAGAAAAAGAAACATCCTATGCTTCTTTTAACTATTAATATTAGTCTCCTTACCCACCAAAGAGAAAAAAAAGACCTTAAATTGTAAATAAATGCCTGGTTTCAATCCATTATCAATAATCCATTATTCTAATTATGTCCGCTCATTTCTGTAAAATCAAGATCTAGATTTAAAAAGTACCATGGAGGGGGCCCCTTGGTGGCTCAGTCTGTTAAGCTGTCAACTTTAAAGCAGGTTATGATCTCAATAAGGTTTGTGAATTTGAGCTCCACATTGGGCTGTCTGCTCTCAGCACAGAGCCCACTTTGGATCCTCCGTCCCCCCGACCCCTCTGTCTCTCCCCACTCACATTTTCTCTCTCAAAAATAAATAAAACATTACAGAAAAGTAAAACAATAAAAATGACCATGGATGAATGGGTGGCTCCATCTGTTAAGCGACTGGCTCTTGATTTTGGCTCCGGTCACGATCTCAGGGTTTATGAGTTCGAGCCCTGCACTGGACTCTGCTCTGACAGTGCAGACCCTATTTGGGATTACTCTCTCTCCCTCTCTCTGCCCCAGCCCCCACTGTGCTGTTTCTGTCTGTGTCTGTCTCTCTGTCTCTCTGTCTCTCTGTCTCTGCCATTTCCCCACTTACTCTCTTGCTCTCTCTCAAAATAAATGAACTTAAAAAGTATCATGGATGATAACTAAAATTAATCAATGAGAACAAAGAAATTTAAAAACTTGAAAGCCAAAAAATAATTCATAAAATTATAACACTGGGAGTAGGACTTCTTGGTTCCAGGATTGTTAAATACAGGCAAGTTTTGCTAAAGAACTGTTTCAGAGTTAGAAAAAGTTGGAAGGCTACACCTAAATTATTCTACAAATCAGACATAAGCGGGACAAAGATTGAATCAAAGATTCAACAAATACTCAAAAGAAAAATCTTAAAACAATAGTAAACCAAATCAAGCAATCTGTTAACAAATAATGCAAATAGCATGTAAGGATGATTTACTTTAGCAACTCAACATGTCACTGCATTCATTACTAGCAAATTGGGGGGAGGGATGTTATCATTCCGACAGATATCTAAAAGCCTTTAATAAAATTCAGTAACTATATCTAAAAACTTTGATTGGGTATACAGTTGATCCTTGAACAACGTGGAGGTCAGGGAACCGAGCCCCTGTTATAGTCAAAAATCTGCAAATAACTTTTGATTTTCCAAAAACTTAATAGTCTGCTGTTGACCATAGCCTTACCAGTAAACTAAACAATCAATAATACATTATTTTGTATATGTATTATATACTGCAGTTTTATAATAAAGTAACCTAGAGAAAAGAATATATTAAGAAAATCCTAAGAGAAAATACACTTACAGTACCGATTGTAAAAAATCCATGTATAAGTGAATCTACAAAGATAAAATCCATGGTGTTCAATCCTCAGCTTGATAAATGGCCTATACCAGAACCTACAGCACACACTACATTTACTCACAAAACAAGAAATATTCCTTTCACAGTGGAAAACAAGACCATTAGCATTGCTACTATTTAACATTACACTAGAACCCTGTTCGAAGCAATGAGTTTAAATAAAACTCATTTACAGATGATATAATCATGCACAGAGAAAAGTAAAGAAAATCAACTTAAAAATCTATTGGACATTAGGACCAAGCAAGAGTTCAGCAAGGTGGTCTGATATAAAAGCAAACATAGAAAGTAATAGTTTTACTATACTGTTATAGTGACTAATTAAAAACTGTCATGAGAAAGAGCTCAAGAAATACATTACAACAAGAGCACCAAAAACTTTATGAAACACCCATTTCATAATGGGAGCAAGTGTAACTACTATATGGGGAAAAGCGTAAGATTTAAATGAAAAGCATTTAAAATACAGTAGACACACACACCAAATTCCTTATTTGAAAGGCTCATTTCATAAAGCTGTTAATTCTCTTCAAAACCAATTCAGTATAATTTCAGTCAAAATTCGAATGGGATTTTGTTAATGTTTGTTTATTTATTTGGGGGAGAGAGTAAGAGTCCCCATGAGTAAGGGGAGGGATACAGGGAGAGGGAGAGAGAGAATCCCAAATAGGCTCTGACAGGACAGAGCACCATGGCAGGCTCCATCTCAGTAACTGTGAGATCATGACTTGAGCCAAAATCATCAAGATGCTTAACCGACTGAGCCATCCCTTAATAGGATTTTTAAAGTGAAAACTGATAAGGTGTTTCTAAGACTTATCTGGAAGATAAAATAAGAATACCTAATTCATTAAAAAATAATAAGGCAGTCCTTGCCATACAAGATATCAAAATATCCACTAAATCCCTATAGTAAGTACACAATGTGGTATTGGTTTATGAACAGAAAAACTATCAATAGGACTTAATTGTACAGCATCAACTCCAAATATCTATTAGAATTTAACATACAGTAAGTATAGGATTTCAAATCAGCAAAATGAGAATGAACTAAATAAATGATACTGGGATAAATGACTATCCATTTGGAAAGAAGGTAAAGTTAACATCCACATTATAAATGTAAATTCCAGGTATTTTAAAGAGAATTTATAAAGTATAGACAAATGAGAAAAACATAAAAGAATACTTTTATAATCCTGAAAGTGGGTGGGAAGGGCTTTTTAAACAAGATCCAAAACTGAAATCCTAATATCAGATTTTATTACATAAAAATTAAAAACTTTTAGGAGCACTTGGCTGGCTCAGTTGTTAAAGCATGCAACTCTTCTTTCAATTTAATCTGAGAGAGAGAGACAGAGAGAGAGAAAGCGCACGCACAAGCAAGGGAAGGGCAGAGAGAGAGAGGGAGACAGAATCTGAAGCAGGCTCCAAGGCTATGAGCTGCCAACACAAAGCCCAATGCGAGGCTTGAACCCACAAACCATGAGATCCTGACCTGAGCAGATGTCAGCTGCTTAACTAAGCCACCCAGGTTCTCCTGAGTGTGCAACTCTTGATCTCAGGGTCATGAGTGCAAGCCCCATGTTGGGCGTGGAGATTACTTAAACATAAAATCTTAAGAAGAAAAATTAGAAACTTTTATAACAAGATGCAAAATTAAAAGACACAGAATAAGCTAGTTGAAAGTTGTTTTTTTGGGGGGAGGCACATATTAAGAACATATATAGTACATCAAAAAGAAACAAATAACAACAGAAAAATGGTACTAAGTACAAACATGCAATTTATAGAATAAAAGTCAAAAAGACCAACAAAAATATAAAAGGATACTTAAATCTCTATAGTATAAGGGAATTGCAATCAGAGAAATATTTAAGAGCAGAAGCCCTGGTGTCAGACTGCCTGTGTTTGCACCCTGGCTGTGTAATATTAGACAAGTTACTCTACATCTCTGTGCCTCTCATCTGTAACTGAGAATAATATCTAACTCATAAGAAAAAAGAATGATAATATAAATAGTATTCAAAGTAATGCCTAATACATAGTAAAAGTTCAATAAACTGCTTATGTGATGTTATTATTAATATTGCCACGATTGGTGAAGGTCTATTCTTATAGCTGGTAAAAGCAAATTAGCAAAGCCTTTTTAGAAGGCAATTTGGCAGGATGTATTGAATTTTTAACATATACATACCATTAGACTCAGAAGTACCACAGCTACAAATTTATCTAAAGAAATGTTCCCATATGTATACAAAGATAGCAGTCCAGTACAGCAGTGTAGGAGCTCTGTGTTTTGAGACAGGAAATGCTGGTTCTAGTTTCAGTTCTGCCAATAACAAATCATGTAACTACTATGCAAAAAATCACTGCACCATTTCAATTTTTTTTTAGTTCATTTCTTCATAAAATGTGTATAAAGACTTGCTCAATCTGCCTCAGGGGTATACTTCAAAGATGTTATTCCCAAAGTGTAGCCCCTGGACTAATAGCGGTGAGGAACTTGTTAGAGATGCAAAACACCTTTCAGTTTTACAAAAAGTTACATTTTGGATAATTATCCTTGGATATGATCCTCTGTTGCTAAGCTTGAGCTTTAGAAAGCACTGATGTACAGCTTGGAAATCAAACTCCTATGAAATCAAATACTAACTACAAGTATTTTAGGTCAAGGGTGAAAAGCTCAAGGTAACCTGTTTAATAAATCGAGCAATGTTTCAAGCACTTAAGTTCCAAGATTTCTGATCAGAGGTTTTCATAATGGGAACACTGTTTTGATGGCAGCCCCTGCCAGCATTTTGTCTAATAACTCTTGATCTTTTTCTGAACACATTTTTGTAGGACACAAAAATAGCCACCTATCTGATATACTGTTTGGCATATACCAAAAACACTAGAAGGCCCTTTGCTTAGCGGCCACTTCTTAGGGATAAAATTGGCTCTCTAAAAATAACATAGGTTCCCCTATTTTTCAGAAATTCTGATTTCTATCTTATTAAAAAGGTATGTATAACCTTAAAGGGTATGTACCTTTTCATGATTATTTGAGAAGTCTGATTTCAGACTCCTGAAATTTGATCCCATGATGCTCTGGGTTGCACACGTATTTTTTTCTAACAGGATTTAAGCTTATGGCAGTAACTATTCTTAGTTTCTGGAGTGAATTTAATCATTTCTTAATGTTCTTCAATGATACTTCAAAATTAACCCCATATTTGGGGAGTTTTATGCAATGACAAAGGGAGACCATAATCTAATAATGATAATATAATTTCCAGTAAAATATAGTAATACCTAACTATTCTCGAATTTCATCTATATATTAAACAGTGGAAACTCAAGAAATTAGTATGAACCTGTGAAATCACCATATAGGTATCTAAATACCATACTCTGAAGATCATGAACTTTCTCCATAGGAGAGCCCCAGGATTTAGTCTATTACTCTAGCCTTTTTACTCTAACACAATTCTCATAAGATTCGTTACTTGGCTTCTAAACCCACAGCAAATCTGAGGCAGCAAATAAGAACAGAATAAAAATTGTTTGAGTGGGTTCTCAGCAAATAAGAGAATAAAAATCGTATGAGTGGGTTCTCAGCAGTGACAAGAGAATTATCTGGCTAAGGGTACACGTGTGTCAAGGTATCCCCTTCCACAAACATACACTCCAAATTTCTTTTTGAGACAGTCTCCACTTATGATCCTAAATCTTAATCTTTTAGTTACTCCCACTAGTCGCTATATATATCTCTGGCACCACCAGGGAAATGCTCACACCAATTGAGCTTTACAGCATCAAGCCTTAGAAATAATACTTCCCTTAAGGAAAGAGATAAATTTTTTATATGATCACATTACTTTGAGAATCTGATTTTAAAAATACATTTACCTACACAACATTTTCATATGTTCTCAAGGTCACTGCCCTTCTTCTTTTTTTTTTTTAAAGTTTATTTCTTTATTTTGAGAGAGACAGAAAGCGTACAAGTGGAGGAGGGACCGACAGAGAGAATCCCAAGCAGGCTCCATGCCACCAGCACAGAGCCCTCTGCAGACTCAAACTCAACAAAACCATTAGATAATGACCTGAGCCAAAACCAAGATCCACACACTCAATGAATTGAGCCACCCAGGCATCCCTAAGAGTTCACTGACCTTCTAAAACCAATCCAGGGTACCTGGGTGGCTTAGTTGGTTAAGTGCCGACTTCAGCTCAGGTCATGATCTCATGGTTTGTGGGTTCTAGCTCAGCATCAGGCTCTGTGCTGGCAGCTCAGAGCGTGGAGCCTGCTTTGGATTCAGTGTCTCTCTCTCTGCCCCTTCTATGCTCATGTTCTGTCTCTGTCTCTCAATAATAAATAACCTTAAACAAAATTAAACAAAAAACCAATCCATAAAACTCTAGGTGACCATGGACCCCAAATAAGAACTTTTTATATTACATGCCAAAAATGTGTATATTTTAACACAACTTTTGATATTAATTTTATCAGAATGATCCCTAAAGCTTCTTAAATGATGATGAACTGGGGGACACTATAAATGCAAAATAAAAATGATGGCTAATGTAATACTAATAAATATAGTTTAGAAAAAGTGCAATTTGGATATTAAATCTCCTGTAAGAAAAAAAGGTGGCAAAAGACAAAAATTAAAGAGATATTCTGCAAATTCTTTAAAAAGAATATCTACCTTAGCAGCAAATCTTAGTGTAGCAAACAGATCTTTTCACTGCTAAGTTGAAGATGTCAGCAGTTAAAGACAATTCCCAAGATTAAGTCTCAAAAGTGACCTTGCAACTCCTAAGAATATATTTTTATGGTTGAGAGCACCAGTCTAGGAAACAGCTCTGGATTCTAAGGACAGTTTTATCATTTACTAGCTACATGGCCTTGAGCAATTACTTAACTTCTCTAAGTCTCAGTTTCATTGTCTGTAAATAGAACAAATTGGTTCACAGAGTTGCTGTTATGATTAAATGAAACAATACACATTAAACTCTTAGCACAGTGACAAGAGGTCAACAGATGGAAGGTGCTAGTTATTAATTTCAATTAACTCATTTTTTAAACATAGGGATTTATGATTTGCAAGGTGTTACTGATACATATGATCTCTTCTGATCACCTGAGGTTAGGAGCCTCATTTTACAGTGGGAGAAACTGAAGTCAAATGATTTACCCAAATGCAGTAGTTAGTAAGAAAAGAAATTTGGGCTTAATTTGATTATGCTACGAACTAAAATGCAAACCTCATTCCCCCCCCTCCCAAGTTGTGAAGCTCTGCCTTTTAAATGTTAATCTTTTTTAAAAGTAGTTCAATATACACAAAACCTGCCATTTCAACCATGTTCAGTGGCATTAAATACATTCACATTGTTTTGTAATCATCACCATCATCCATCCCTACAACGTTTTCTTCTTTTTCAAATGAAATTCTACCAAACACACTCTCCATTCCCCCTCCCCCAACTCCTGGGTGCCTCAAATAAGTGGAATTACACAGTATTTGTCCTTTGTCATTGGCTTATTTCACTTTAAAATAATGTTTTCAAAAATCATTCTTGTTGCAGCATTTGTCAGAATTTCCTTTTTTTAAGGCTGAATACTATTCAGTTGTATTGCATACCACATTTTGTTTTATCCATTTATCTACTGATAGACATGTGGGTTGCTTCACTATGTTTTGTTTTTTCAAGATATTGTTAACACTACTGCTACTGGTTATCCAGTTTCAGATTATTCCCTCCTTTCTTTCTCTTTTACTCCATTTCTTTTTTTTTTTTTTAAATGCAGGTTAAGTGGTTGATTTAATTTTGTAGAGTTTACACACACACCACTAAAACCACTTTATTTTGTGGCTACTTTGTGTAGGAGCTACACCATGATTCAACCAACACAAAGAAAAAACCTGAAACTCAAATGAACTTAATTTGCTTTGTTAGGAGAGTAAACCATTAAATAATAAATTATGTGTAAGATTATAAATCACTTCACATGCTGTTCTTGGGACCTTTAATAAGAGATAGTGGAAAGTTTCTGTTGTTGGACATTAAAGTTTTTCAGGGTTAACCTGGGAGGGAGAAAGAAACATTGCCTAAGTACCTGGGAGTTTGGAGAAACCTCAGTAGCTGACCCTCCTGAAGCCACTCCGGAGTGAGTGCTAACATACTACGAAGACCAAACTGCTGCTACCTAAAAGTAACCCTTGCTTTAACCACAAGCTTCAGCACACAGTTCTCAGAAATAGCTAAACCACAATGGAAGGGAAGGACGACAACGCTAGAGACTTCAAAAACAGCGACGATTTAAAGATGGGTTGAATCTTGCACTTTCATCAATGAAGGTGTGCATGCAAGCTTGGCTTGTGAGCACGTAATAGGACAGGGGGAGACTAAATGAAAACCAGCCACATTACTGAAATCCAATTTTCTGAAATAATTCCAGACTACAGCCAGCGGGAGAGAAGAATGGCCAGTCTTCCTTTGTGTGAGCGGCTTGCAAAAGAAACCTATAGTCACACGCATACTTGCTTGAAACAACAGCAACCCCCCAAACAACAAACACGGGAGCTTTACCTCCAACAGGACCCGCAAGCGAATCCAAACGTTTCCGGGCGGCCGTTCAGAAGCTACAGACCACCCTTCACCCAGAGTCTCCCGCTCGGCTGTCACTCGGTCACCACAGACAACTTCCAAGGGAGGACTACACTTTCAGATTCCCTCAAAGTTTACCAGAAATTCACGCAAAGGATTCTCCAATCCGCCCAACCCCTGGGGGCACCTTCTGCCTCCAAGAACTACCCCACACCTTCACCCCACTGTACCCTCGTACCCTTGGAGGCTGTCAAGTACGCAAGGTGCGCTTTCGCCCTCTTTTGCTTGCTTGCTCCCCAGGATGCCGGGGAAAAGCGGCTGCGGAAAAGCAAACTTTCCGGCTTTCGCACAGGGCGGGAGGGCGCGCCGCGAACTCACAGCTGGTTGATGGCGTTCTGAGAGATGACCGCGTTGGCTGAGAAGTAAGGGATCATGTCGGGGCCACTGAGGGTGCAGGTGCAGGCGGGGGACGCCTTCCTCTCGCGGGCCAACGTGCTCAGGGTCATGGGGCCAGCTCAAGGCGCACAGCTCCGCATCCTGGCCCCGCCGGGTTCGGGCATGAGGCGCTCGCTTAGAGTTCCGTGGGGCCAGAGGCGCTGGGAAGCGCCGTCTCCCCGCGTCCAAACTGGGCCCGCCGGATCGCGCGGAGGCAGTCGCCGTAGCCCTAGGGCTCGGCTGTGAAGTCCCTGCGGCCGGACGCCACCAACAGCCCACCCCAACCCGCGTCCGGGGCGGGGCGCTGCGGCGAGGCGGGCCTAGCGCGAGGGGAGAGTCCTAAGAGCAGAAGGGGTCGGCCCTTTCGGGCGCTCCGCCCCTGAGCTCGTGGCACCCACCGGATCACGCTACGTGCATCTCGGCGAGTGAGCGAGGGTCTGCACCAAGACATCACAGCTCCTGTGAAGGAGCGAAACGAGCCTGGGGTGGGAGGAAAGGCTGTGTTTCTTGGGAATGTTTCCACAGAAAGGTCCTGCTTCTTGAACGGCTCTACTGAACCTTAAATCCCATTTTTCAAATGATCTTAAAACTTTAATAAAAGGTCGTACATTAACATATGCAACGAATACTTATCATTGGTTTTCTAGATGTTAAGGGCTAGGGAAATTCGGAAATAAGGTAGATTTTCTTTTAAAGCAAAACATTTTAAGTTATAATGGAGAAAAACCTATATACATTGTCGATAACATCTGCTAACCCTTGTAAATAAATTTTATAAAGGACTTTCCTAACCATCCATCAAACCAAAGACTTACTGCCTTAGCTGCACATATGAATCACCTGTGGGGATTTTAAACCCTCCAATACCTGGCTACACCCTAGTCCACTCAAATCAAAATCTCCTGAAGTTGGAATCCTAAATATCAATATTTTTCAAAGCTTCCCAAGTAACCTTACTTTACAGATGTATAAATAAAGGGTCTAGCCAGATGACCTCGTTTGTAGGCAGGGCTGATCTAGGTAGGGCTTTTCCCACCAAACCCTATACCCTGATGCCTTCATGAGTTTAATCTTTCATCAATGTTCCTAACAACTCACTGAGTAATGCCTTTCACCCGACCAGGAGCCAGCTCTCTATAAACTGAAAATCTCTTTTCTCTCCTGCATGCTATATAGCGGTTTACAAAAGGGGCTGACCTGGGGCAGGCACTCAGCAAAAGTTAGCTCTCTCATCTCTTGCCCTTCCAGTCTCATCAGAACAAATATTTTCAGGCATAAGCATTTTATGCTTTTTGAATACTTGAGTAAAATATATATCAATAAAACTGTCTTAGGAATTCTAGAGCCAGAAATTAATAATTTTAAAAAATGATTTCACTATCCGATTACAAGACAAAAGAGCCTAAAATTAGGAAGAAGTCATTTTAAGACTCAAAATCTGCTAGAATCAAGAAGAAATATGTCTGGTTATTTATTTATTTTTTAATGTTTATTTATTTTAGAGAGAGACAGCAGCAGGGGAGAGGCAGAGAGAGAGGGAGGGAGACACAGAATCAGAAGCAGGCTCCAGATTCTGAGCTGTCAACACAGAGCTCAATGCAGGGCTTGAACCAAGGAACTGCAGATCAGGACCTGAGCTGATGTTGGATGCTTAACCAGCTGAGCCACCCAGGCCCTCCTTAATGTTTTTCGAAGTTTATTTATTTTTGAGAGAGAGAGAGAGAGAGAGAGAGAGAGAGAGCGAGCGAGCGCGAGCGCGCGAGCGCGAGCAAGCGAGAGAGAGAGAGAGGGAGGGAGGGAGGGAGGAAGAGAAAGAGAGAATGAGTGGGGAGGGCCAGAGAGACAGAGACACAGAATCCAAAGCAGCTCCATTTCTTTGTGTCTTCTTCAATTTCCTTCATAAGTCTTCTATAGTTTTCAGCATAGAGGTCTTTTACATCTTTAGTTAGGTATACTCCTAGGTATTTTATGATTTTTCATGCAATTGTGAATGGGATCTGTTTCTTGATTTCTCTGTTGCTTCATTTTTGGTGTATAAGAATGCAACCAACTTCTGTACATTGATTTTGTACCCTGCAACTTTACTGAATTTATTAATCAGTTCGACACATCTCCAAAGGCAAGGGAATCAAGAACAAAAATGAACTACTGGGACCTCATCAAGATAAAAATCTTCTGCAATGCAAAGGAAACAATCAAAAAAACTAATAGGCAACCGACAGAATGGGAAAAGATAGTGGCAAGTGGCATATCAGATAAAGGGCTAGTATCCAAAATCTACAAGGAACTCACTAAACTCCACACCTGAAAAATGAATAATCCAGTGAAGAAATGGGCAGAAGACCTGAACAGACACTTCTCCAAAGAGGACATCCAGATGGCCAACAGGCACATGAAACGATGCTCAGTGTCACTCATCATCAGGGAAATACAAATCAAAACCACACTGAGATACCACCTCACACTGGTCAGAGTGGCTTAAATGAACAAGTCAGGAGACTACAGATGCTGGCAAGGATTTGGAGAAATGGGCACTCCCCTACACTGTTGGTGGGAATGTAAACTGGTGCAGCCGCTCTGGAAAACAGTGTGGCAGTTCCTCAAAAAACTAGCCACAGAACTCCCTTATGACCCAGCAATAGCACTGCTAGGGATTTACCCAAGGGATACAGAAGTGCTGATGCATTGGGGCACATGTACCCCAATGTTCATAGCAGCAATGTCAACAATAGCCAAATCATGGAAAGAGCCTAAATGTCCTGATGAATGGATCAAGAAGATGTGGTATATATGCACAAGGGAGTACTACATGGCAATGAGAAAGAATGAAATATGGCCATTTGTAGCAAAGTGGATGGACCTCGAGGGTGTCATGCTAAGTGAAATAAGTCAGGCAGAGAAGGACAGATACCATATGTTTGCACTCATAGGTCTAACAGGAGAAACCCAACAGAGGACCATAGGGAGGGGAAGGAGGAAAGAGAGTTGGGGAGAGAGAGGGACACAAACCATGAGAGACTATTGAATACTGAGAACGAACTGAGGACTGAAGGGGGAGAGGGTGGGGGAGGAAGGGGGGTAATAGTCATGGAGGGGGGCACTTGTGGGGAGAAGCACTGGGTGTTTATGGAAACCAATTTGACAATAAACTATTATAAATAAAAACAAAAACAAAAAGAAAGCAGGCTCCAGGCTCTGAGCCATCAGCACAGAGCCTGATGTAGGGCTGTAACTCATGAACCATGAGATCATGACCTGAGCTGAAGTCGGATGCTTACCCAAATGAGCCACCCAGGTGCCCTGAAATATGTCTTTGTTTCATATAATTTTTCAGATCTCTTTTCCTATTAGGTAATTTGGCAATTTTCTAACTACTAGTAATGAAATAATCAATCTAAATTATATATTCTAAAATCAGAAACTCTTTTATTAGTTTATCTTTCCATAAAACTTAAAGTTGGTAGGGTGCCTGGGTACCTCAGTTAAGCGTCTAACTTTTGATTTTGGTTTAGGTCATGATCTCATGGTTGGTGGGATCAAGTTCCTAGTCAGGCTCTGAGCTGACACCACAAAGCCTGCTTGGGATTCTCTGTCTTTCTCTGCCTGTCCCTCCCTTGCTTGTGCCCATGTGGGCACACGTGCTTGCAATCTTTCTCAAAATAAATAATTAAACATTTTTTTTTTTAAACCTTAAAGTTGTTGCTAAGGGATTTGAAACATTGCTAACTTCATACTGGAAATAGGGATCTAAGTTTCCTACAGATCTGGTAATAGCAAAGAACCAGTTGGCAAGTGAAGAGTTAATGAAAGGTCTGAAGTCCAGTGCATCATCATCTTCATCCATCTCTAGTAAGGAAAATGTTTGAAAGATTTATTCAGGCTGTGTCAGCAGGCACCCAAATGGCAGTGTAAGAAAAAAAATCTGCTGATACACCCCAAAATAAATTGCTTTAAATATCTGGCAAACTCGCCAGTTTGAAACTTCTTCCAGGCTGTAATTTATTACAGCCTCCTGGCAGTGATCAAAAAAAACACAGCAGGCTGTTTAGAAGAGCAGTGTTAAGGTGAGTCCATTTCCTTTCATGAGAGCAGAGATAGGATTTTATTGAAGTCAGTACTAACTAATGCTGCTTACAAAAGATGATGGAATGGTAATCATCTATATGTCTGAAAAACAAGTCAGCAGGAAATGTATCTTACTCAATTCACACTTAATACCTCTGGCATTTAAAAAATGCTAAAGATAAGGATTTCATAAATATGTATATCTGTCTTTTATAGATAGGTTCCTATAGTGACACTCCAGAAGTGCATAGTCCTTTGTTTTCCCTCAAAAGACCTCTGCCAGTGCCTGTTCAGTGGAGTCTATTTTAACACCCCTATCTAGGCCTTTTCAAAAGCTTTCGAAGTCAAATTTTCGCTTTGAACTGTAATATAGGAAATTGGTAAAGTGCTACAACGTGCCTTATAATTTTTTAAGAAAAAAACAGAATCATCTTTTCAAAGTGGGGTACCTTTCAGGGAAGTTCTTTCTACTACTGTTTTAAAAGTTTAACAAATTCCTTTTCTTTTCACAATCTGTAGAGTGTCAAAATGTCAATCAATTTAGTTTCAGTTCAATTTAATCCTTTACACTGTCAGGAAACAAGGGTCTAGGGAGCAAGCTCTCTGTACCCAAGTTTCTAGGAATTCAAAAATGATTCCAAGTTAGACTGAGCAACATGAAATAAACGAAGCTAGTTTTCTATTCCACATGAAGTCAGAAGGGGCTTTTAAAAATGTACACAAAGGCCCTGAAGAAAAATTGTTGCATTTTTCACACTCTTGTTTGAGTTAGAAGATTTAAAATAAATTTTGTCATGTCATTTGCTGAACATTTCAAGGCTCAGAAATATGAATATTCTATAATGTTAATCTTGCTCTTGACAGCATTAGCTATGACTAAATTAGGTTTTTATAGTATTATGTTAAAAGCATTAACAAAATTTTAAACTAATAGATGTCTCTTGTATCCAACAGTACTTCGATTACTATGCCTTCATGTATCTCTCCACAAGATATAAATGCTGAAAAACTGTGTAAAACCAGAGACTTACTTGCTGACAATCAGTATTCCATGACAGATATGAAAGTATACTTAAATGTGAGTGAAGGATGTAAAAAATTTCATTGTGGGTGGATCACTAGTTGGAAGTAGCTAACGAGCTAAAAAGTGACATTGTAAAGTGCCAAAAGCAGAAGGCCAGAAACCAGAGACCCTAAGTTCTAACCTGGCCACTTAATTAACTAAGATTTTGGCTAAGTCACTTATTTTCATCTGTAAAACAGGATAATAAAACCCTAAGGAAAGGTCCTCAAATCTGTTTTTGTGAGAGTTGGGAACCTTAACAAAGGAATTTTATCCAGCATAGAAGTCCTAAACAATATATTTTATCCACTAGTTCAAAGCAGTAGAGCCCAGTAGTTAAAAATCCTAACCTTGGTTTATATATAAAATGGACTATTGCTCAACCATAAAAAAGAATGAAATCTTGCCATTTGAAACAACAGAGATGGAGCTAGGGGGTATAAGGCTGAGTGAAACAAGTCAGAGAGAGACAAATATCATATGGTTTCACTCATGTGAATTTATGTGGAATTTAAGAAACAAAACAAATGAACAAAGAAAAAAAGAGATAAAAAAGTAGACTCTTAAATACAGAGAACTGGTTGTTGCCAGAAGGCAGATGGGTCGGTGTGGGGGTATGGGTGAAATAAAGGGGATTAACAATACACTTATCTTGATGAACACTGAGAAATGTAAAGAATTGGTGAATCATTATATCGCACACCTGAAACTAACATAAAACTGTATGTTAATTATACCTGAAAAAAAAAATCCTAGCCTTGGAATTAGTAGGATGGGTTTGAATCCTAGTGTCACCATTAGCTGTGTATTTTCGATAGTTACTTAATCTGTGGCTCAGTATTAGTACCTAATTTGTGAAGTTATTGTGAGGATGAATTAAGTTATATGTAAAGTGTAAAAGAGTGGCACAAAAATGGCTCTATAAACTTAAGAGAGCTAAGAGAAAGGTTGAGGAAGAGATTGCCCTTCAGGAATCGGAGAGTCTTCAAAGAAGAATCTTAGATCAGAGTGCATGGCTGTAATAAATCTTTTTATTTATTTATTTTTAATATTTTATTTATTTTTTTTCCATAATATTTTATTGTCAAATTGTTTTCCATACAACACCCAGTGCTCTTCCCCTTAAGTGCCCTCCACCATTAATATTTTATTTTTAAAGTAATCTCTACACCCAATGTGGCTCAAACTCACAACCTGAGATGTAAGGCACATGCTGTACCAACTGAGCCAGGCGGACACTCCAAAATCTTTCTATTTTTTAAATTTCTTTGCTTCTCTAACTCCTCCATTTATCTGATCTTTTGACTGTTTCTCTAAGGTAGAAATTCTTAATAGGGAAAAGACCTATATGCCTTTCTTCAGGTCATTAAGAAAGCTGTGTGTGTGTGTGTGTGTGTGTGTGTGTGTGTGTGTGTGTGTGTTGGGAGTGGGCAAAGTAGGCAGGGGCCTCTGAAGTCTGTCTGGCAACCCTGAGGTAAAGTTGACTGTACATTTTAACATATGCACTGAAGAAATTAAGATGTTGACTAGAAATAGTCCTCTATGCTCTTTTCCACCAATCTAAAAAAGCTAAAGTAGGGTGGGTAACATTAAAATATCAATGAGTCTGATGTCAGAGTTCTAGATTCTAGTGACTTTATCCAATGGGCTAACAGAAAGCTAGTTGTACTTGTATTTGGGGTGAGAGGTTGAAGAATGAATGAAAATTTCCCCAATGTACCATGCCATTTCATCCAAGAAGTCTTCACTATTATTGTTTGCGAGGTAGCTAATTACATTAACTTAATATTACATTCTGCAGTAATGTGAGATCTGCAGTGTTCACTAGGTTTTTGTATTTATAAGCTTGGAAATAATAGTATTGACTTATGTAACTTTATTTTAAAAATTCCTAGTCATAAGAAATATGACTTATTTGTATTTTTATGTTTTCTCTAAGGGCATATCTACAGAAATAAATAGTAAATTAATCCCCTGAGTGTCAAAAAGGAGAAAACCAACACTTTAAATAGAGTTACAAAACAAAAAGCCTTTTACCTGGAGTAGCACAACATTCTGTCTCCTGTTAGTCTGTAAAACGCTAGTATAAAACTCTTAAGATAATACACCCAAGTTCCAAACTTGTTGCCCAGACAGCTCCAAGAGGTATCTTACTACACTTAGTCAAAGGCACTCTTCATACAATACAAGAAACCAAACTCTGTAAACAAAGGCTCTTAAAAGCAATCATTTTGTAATCATCATGTGGCTAATAGTTTTATTTAAAAGAGTATCTGACAATAGTTTTAAATACTGGATAGCACAATGTCACTGAACCCTTCTAGTCCTTTCCATGGAACTTTCTACCATAAAAGCAATGGGAATACTGAAAAGATCTACATATCAACTCCATGAGAGGCAATCTCTAAGGCAGTCATCCCCCATGGTCTTAACCACCATATGCTCCAGTAGGAAGAGGTGCTGAAATGCTGCTTTCTTCAGGTTACAAAGGCCCCACATGCTACTGTTTAGTAAAAATAATAGGCTCACTTTTCACATCCAACACACCTTATAAAACATTTAACTATTTAATTCCCATCCTATCTCTTTAAACACTTTATTTTTTAAAAACTAGTTAAAAAAAGTAAAAGTAACACGTGCTGAATTATTAAAACTTTTTTTCAGTATTCAGAAAGGTAAAATAAAAGTCACTCTTTTCATTCCCATCATCCTACCCCTAGGGATTACTGTTAATATTTACAGAAATGTTCTTGCAGATGCAAACATTAATATATTGAAGCTGCCCTTTAAGAAACACATATGCAGGGGAGCCTGGGTGGCTCAGTCGGTTGAGGGTCCGACTTTGGCCCAGGTCATGATCTCACAGTTCCTGAGTTCAAGCCCTGAGTCGGGCTCTGTGCTGACAGCTCATAGCCTGGAACCTGCTTCAGATTCTGTGTCTCCCTCTCTCTGTCCTTCCCCAGCTCATGTTCTCTCTCTCTGTGTCAAAAATAAATTTAAAAAATTAAAAAAAAAGAAACACACGTGCATATAAGCATAAATTAGATAGCATATATTATACATAGTATTCTGCTTCTTACTTACACCCCACTTATCACTATATCTTAGACATTTTTCTATGTTTATATAGATTTGCCTCATCCTTTTGAAGGAGTTCATAGTGCTTTATTTTATAATTATAATTTATTTAAACAGCCCACTACTGATGGACATTTAAGTTGTTTACAATCTTTATTATATACAATATCACTATGAACATGTCTTTATGTATACATGTGAATATATTTCTTGGATTTATATCTAGAGGTGGAATTGGCAGTTAGTTAAAATATTTTAAACATCTTAGGAATTGATAGCTATGATCAATTGCCCTTTTTTCTTAATGTTTTTATTTATTTTTGAGAGAGAGAGTGAGAGAGAGAAGAGAGAGTGAGTGGGGGAGGGCAGAGAGAGAGGGAGACACAGAATTGGAAGCAGCAGGCTCCAGGCTCTGAGTTGTCAGCACAGAGCCACAGAGCCCAATGTGGGGCTTGAACTCACGGATCGTGAGATCATGACCTGAGCTGAAATCAGACGCTTAACTGACTGAGCCATCCAGGTACCCCTTAATTGCCCTTCCAAAAGAATTAAGCTTTTAATTTTCCCATGGAATCTTAGTGCCTCCTATCCTCTGATCTATTAAATTAACTCAGGGCCCAAGATCCTCTTCTATATCTCATCTTTTATATACTATATAAAATATATATATATATGTATATGATACATGCTTATAGAGAGAAACTAGAAAAATAGAGTAAATTATAAAGAAAAATATAAAAGATTATGTTAAGGATTATTGATTTCAAAGAATTACTTAGACTTTAACAAAATATGTGTAATACTTAAACTATTTTGAATATAATTTTAAATTCAGAAGATATTTAAGGATCTTGTTTGATGCTAATGCTATAGAACATACTGTAGGTAAACGAGCCAAATGTGGCCTTCAGTGTCCTGGAATGCGGTGAGACAAGAGATATAAAAATAGAAATTGGGAAGTAACAAAAAATGGAGGTTAGAGGAGTTGAAAATAAAAACAATAACTGACATTTGTTGAGCTAACATTCACTGTGTACCAGATCCTCTATTAAAAGTTTATATGCAGTATCTCACTTAATTCTCATAAACAACTCTATGATTCTATTCTTATCTTTATGAGGCTAAAGGAGATTGAATAATTTGCTTAACATTAGACAGCAGTATTTCGACCCCAGCCAGTTATTCTGGTTCCAGAACCTGTTTCCTTAAACCAGTATTCTACACTGTCTCTATGATGATGGAGGTTCATTACAAAACAGGTTAAGTCTGAAAAGTCTTACTCCCAACAGCAAGAACTCCTGGAGACTTTACTTACTTGACTGCACTTGGTATTTTCTCCTCTATTTGATCCTAGCTATACCTAGCAGGTCCTGACAATAAGAGGGAGCTAAAATAGTACTAAATATAGTACATCTTTTGGCTGTTGTATCCCATCATCTTGCTACCAAATCCCTCAGAACTCTGCATTTCAAACTAATATTCATCACAAGATTTTCCAAGGCATTTATATCTATATTTTGTTTCCCTCATTTCTTTACACAGTATCCTATGTGAAGGAGGCATTTAATGTATGTGTGGTAATGATGGCATCATCATCTTATTTGATGTTTGAAATAAACCTACTAGCTGGGCAGATGTTATCACTCCTTGTGATAGTTCAAGAAAAAGATGAACCAGGTGTAAATGTGTCTAATTCATCCTATTTACTGTTGATTGACTAAATTCAGTTGGACTAATCCTGAAGAGCTGTATGTCAGGTACTTTCTAAGATACTATCAAAATGACTAAGATTTAAGTTCTTTTATATAATTCCTTACTCAGTTCCTTATTCCCTTTCAGAACAAGTCTAAACTCTTCTTTCAAGCCTTCAGATTCTCCTTAATTTAAAACCAACCATAATTCAATCATTATGGCATATTACCCTCAATTCCATCCCTTCTCAAACACAATCATTGTAACTATTTTTTTTACCCATTCTCCCAAAATAAATCTTTGCTATTATTAGGTGGTTTCTATCTTGTCCTCCTATATCTGAGTCTCATTCTCCTCTCTGTTCAAGTTGTCCCTCTCTGAGACCACTTTTATCTCATCTTTCAAGTTATCCATGTAGAACTTATTTCTCAAGGCCTAGATTCAATTCTCAGCTTTTTCAATAATTAGAAACTCTACAGGGCTTTCACATTTATCCTCACTTGATCCTCATTAGAATCTTGTGTATAGGTAAGCATAGCTAGCTGGGATTGTCAGCTTCATTTTACAGATGAGGAAGCTGAGGCTCAGAAATTAAGGGACATGCCCAAGTTTACATAGCAAGTGTCAGCTCTTGGATTTGAACATAGCTCTTCTAGAGACACCTGGGTGGCTCAGTTGGTTAAGTGTTCAACTTGATTTTGGCTCAGGTCATGATCTCATGATTTGAGAGATGAAGCCCCACATTGGGCTCTGCTGACAGCATGGAGCCTCCTTGGGATTTTTACTCCCTCTCTCTGCCCTTCCCTGGCTTGCATGTGCGTACTTTCTCTACAAATAAATAAATAAACATTTTAAAAAATGAATTTAGGTCTTCTGATTAAGTCCAATGATCAATTCCTGGTCTATAGTATGCTATGACACTTTCCTAATTCCTTTAGAATTTATAATCTATATCATTTATTCAAAGTTTTGCTCTCTATTTTATGCCATACTACTTATCTCTCTGTGGGAGCAAATTAGACACACTAACTCTCTCTTGTGGGCTTCATAGAGCCTAGCACAGTGCTAGGTTGGTTGGTTGATCCCTTATACCATACCCCACTATAGTTTTCTTAGGGTTCTAGGTAAATACTTGCTGAAGTTATCAATACATTAGTGATCTCCCTCACAGCTGGTATAGGGTATAAGCTGGTATAAGACTCCTTTTCACCGCCTCATTTTTCTCCTGCTGTCTTTCTTTTCTGATAGATAGATGCTTCCTTCATCGCAGAATCCAGTAGAGGGCCTGGAACACAACCCAGTTAAGTAAGGGCTTTATTTTTATTTTCAGGCCTGTCCTAGACTTTCAGGAGCCCAAAGTTCAAATCGCAGCAGGACTGATTCAGCCCTTTCACAAGCAATTTAGTACTATGCAGTTTGTTTAGACTGGTCAAGTTTCTAGGCCCTAGCTGAGCAGCATCATTATCTCTTCGACTTTCATGTATCAGCTTCCCTGGCCATATTTCACTTTCCGTGTCTTTCTTTTTTAAAATCAGGTGAACATGTGAAATCATATACTTACACAATTATACACTTTTCAAAAACCATATCACATTTAAATACAATACAGGAAGTTTTATTTTCTCTCTCTGGGTTAGGCCAAACCAAGAAGTATGCAAAAGTTATACTCCTCAATCCTTAGTGGAAAGGGGGTACATTGTATCATTCTTTAGCTAGTACATCAACTGAGAAAAGATATGGGGTTGTCAGATTCTATTTAATCCACCTCAGCTGGAAGGCCAACTGGACAATGGATCTTAAGTGAAGTGAAAATACTTTGCCAGGAGAAAAGAAAACTAAGTAGCAAAACTTTTAATTTTTAATTGTGAAGTATTTCAAACATACAACAAAGAACAGAGAGGATAACAAACAGCCAGATACTCAATGGACAGTACTATCATATTCTAACATTTTACTCTTCAGAATTTAAGAAATAAAACATCACAACTGAAGCCCCCTGTGAACTTCTCTATGAGCCCTTTCCCCCTTCTGTTTATATAGCTCCTCTTCCTGAATTTGGTGTTCATCTTTCCATTCATGTTTTTATAGTATGCATATGGCATATTTTTTAATGTAAACTTCATTCAGAAAAGTGTAGCTTATAAAGCCTTGATAGGTGAATAGATACATGATAAAGCCAAAAGAGCAAAATGCTAATTGTGGAGCCAGGAAGGGTGTGTATTTGGGTGTTTACTGTAAAATTCTTTAAATTTGTCTGCATGTTTACTTTCTTAAATAATAAAATGTTGGGAAAATAAAACAAAAATCTCTTGTTCATATTTTGTGTAAAAATCCAAGTGATGGCTCATTTGGTTGAGTGTCTGACTCTTGATTTTGCTCAGGTCATGATCCCAGGGTCATGGGATCGAGCCCTGTGTCAGGTTCCTGGGATTGAGCCCTGTGTCAGGCTCCAACTGAGCATGGAGCCTGCTCTCTCTGTCTCTCTCTCTCTCTCTCTCTCTGACTCTCTCTCTCTCTCTCTCTCTTTCTCTCCCTCAGCTCCCGCTCATGTGCTCTCTCTCACATAAAAAAAAAATCTCAGTGAAGAATAAAAACTGGTTTCAGATATGTAAGAATACTCATAGAAAACAATAATTAGGCTTGCTAGTCTAATTACTGTTTAAGCTCTTGCTCTATGGTATCTAACAAATAAAAAAAGACCAGTCCCTCTAAGATTTATCTTCTCATAGCCACTTCTTGTAAAGCAGTTTTTTCAGCTTTGACTTTTCCATCCTTTTCTTGGGAGTTCATGAAATGATCTGACATGATTTTATAATCCATTTCTCATCATAATTTAAGCTCAGAGCTTGGAAAACTACTTATGGTTGATAAACATCCCTAATAAAATGAGTATATTAAATAATTAGAAGAGAAATACTTTTAAAAGTTTTCAAGCGATTTTTGTAATCCCATTTATAACCTTCTAAATGAACTCTTATTTTAGGAAAATGTGCTGTTACAAACTGACCACAGGAAGAACTACAACAAAAGATTCACTGATGATAAAAATGCCACTGTGACAGAACATTTGCTTTGCTTATGTGATGTATTTTTATATTTGCATATTATTTATGCCCCATAATAAGCATGCTAATTCTTTTTTTAAGGAAGAAGAAACTAAGTCTCAAAGGATGAATCTAAGGTCATGCCACCTCTATAAACACATCTAACTCCAATACCAGTGCTCTTCTCACATAATTGTGAACAATCTTTTGGTTTGGGTGGCATTTTGAAGTGACTACATTACCAGAAATTATATTATTTATTGTTTGTAGGGTATTTCACTTTAAGTGGGCTAATTTTAATAGTAATTACTCTTTGAGGCTAATGTTTTCATAATTTTATAGGTAAAGTAATAGATTCAGAGAAAATTAAGCTTGACTGGGACTGTTTCAATTGTAGAATACTGTCTTTCAAAAATTAGGTCTCCAAGGAAATGGACTGTGGTGAGTTAAAAATAACAATTCAGTTTTGGGAAATGAGAGATATTACTGCTTTAACCCAATTTCTAGCAAAAACCTTTTTTTTAATGTTTCATTTATTTTTGAGAGAGAGTGCAAGCAGGGGAGGGGCAGAGAGAGAGGCGGGAACAGAGGATCCAAAGCAAGCTCTGTGCTGACAGCAGAGAGCCTGATGTGGGCTTGAACTCACAAACCATGAGATCATGTCCTGAGCCAAAGCTGAACGCTTAACCAACTGAGCCACCCAGGGATCCTTCTAACAAATTAAAAAAAAATTACTTCTTAAAATTAATCATTTAGGTTAAAATTAAATTTAAAAGTTTGCCCAAACTGATTTTTTTAATTGAACAAATAGGAAGATATAATAAGTGGCTGTTAAAAATAAAGTCCTTAGTGAAATTTATTAATTGCTGAAAACTACTTATAATTATAGTCCTTTTCATGTCATAGAAAATAAATTTGGGGCTTTGAGTGAAAGTGTGGTGACAGATTTAGCTAACACTGAATGAATTATAATTAAGGAAAGATTTTTTTTCTTATATTATTACCATGAGTAATTTATTCTAGATATTACTGGAACAGAGGTAGATGATTAAACAGTCAGTTAAATTGTAACAAAAACATAGCTCCCAAACTCTTCATTCTGAAACTCTTTATAGTTGAATGGAATCCAAAGTGGCACCTAATTACACATTCAAAATTTAATTCCTGTAAGAAGAAATCCCATCACTAAAAAAAGAACAAAAGCACACAAATACCCACCTTTGTGGGCTGTTAAATTTCATCTTCTTTGTAAAATGCAATCCCTGCTTAAAGGCATCTTAATTCTACATAGCCACCCCATCTCCAAAGGGCCATACTGATGATATTGGACTACATTGGGTTATACAGCTTGAATGATGGATGTGTTCAACCAAACATTAAGTTCACATTTCTCAAAGAGTTCAAATTTTGTACTGCATCCCCAAAAACATAAGAGGTAGCCATATTTTGCTCCAAGGACCTTTTCTTAAAAAATCTCACAAGTGGTGTACCTGGGTGGCTCAGTCTACTCTTGTTCTTGGCTTAGGTCATAATCTCATGGGTTTGTGAGATTGAGCCATGCATTGAGCACTGAGGCGAGCCCTGCACCAGACTCTGTATGGATAGTGTGGAGCCTGCTTGGGATTCTCTCTCTGTCTCTGCTCCTCCCCTGCTCTCTCTCTCTCTCTCTCAAAACAGATAAGCATTAAATTTTTTTTTTTTAAATATGTCACAAGAAAGAGCCTTCAGTCATTCAAACTAAAGATTCACTACAGGGGTGCCCTGGGGGCTCAGTCAGTTAAGCATTGGACTTCAGCTCAGGTCATGATCTCACAGCTCATGAGTTTGAGTCCCTGCATCGGGCTCTGTGCTGACAGCTCAGAGCCTGGAATCTCCTTATGATTCTGTGTCTCCCTTTCTCTCTCTCTCTGCCCTTCTCCCATTTGCGATCTCTCTCAAAAATAAATAAAACATAAAAAAAAAAAGATTCACTACAGAAGAACTGCTGCTTACACTTTTACATGGGCATACTGGTAAGCAGTAAAATGGTAAGTGCTAATACTCTAGAGAAAATCCCTGTAATAAAAAAAACAGAACACTGGAAGACAGAATATTAAATTTCTTATACTGAATCTTCACTACAGGGCTTTCAAATTCCCTTCAAAGATTAATTCATGTTTGGACATGTACTATAATTACTGTTCATATTTTACAGATGGATAAACAGAGGCATACCAAAATATGAATACCAACTCTGCTAGGCACCATGTTGATGCTAGGTATTCAAAAAAGTGTAAGAATATATAATTATATACTAAACAGTAAAGCAGGGGAGACAGATGAGATATATGAATGAGAAATTGGCCCTCAGTGCACTAATGTTCTTCCTGAATGTTATGCTTGTTACTGGTCTGCATTTGCAGATGTTGTTCATCCAAACTGAAAAGCCTATTCCTCCCCTCGTCGCACCACTACCCCATGTTGTCTGGTTAATACTTTATTTAAGACCCCTTCTATAAAGGTTATAATGGGTCTTAGTAAAAGTAAATAACATTTATTGAACATTTTACTATGTGCTACCTAAGCACTATGCCGAACTATGTAAATGAATTCTGCCTTATTTCATCATCACAGCAATCTGTGAGAATTGCTAACCAGCTTCTACTTTTTAAAAAAAATTTTTTCTCAATGTTGATTTATTTTGAGAGAGAGAAAGAGACACTCACACACGGACAGAGCTCAAGTGGGGGAGGGGCAGAGAGAGAGGGAGACACAGAGTCTGAAGCAGGCTCCAGGTACTGAGCTGTCAGTACAGAGCCTGACGCCGGGCTCGAACCCATGAACTGCAAGATCATGATGCCACCCAGGCGCCCCAACCAACTTCTACTTTTAAAAGCCTTGTTGGACTAGCAGTCTCCATTATCTCTATCAAGTGCACTGTCATAGCAGCAGAGATGCTCCTGCTTAGCAGGTCACTCCTCTCTAGTGATGCGCATTCACTTCTACTTTTATCAATGAAGTTGCATGCTTATCAAAAATCTGCATGTTTGTTTTATGCATGTCCATTGCATTTCTGTCATAATTTTATAATTTATCATATAAACTAACTCAATATATGTACAAAAATAAAAAGTTATTACTAAGAATATGAACTCAAATGTTTTTGAAAAACCTAAATAAAGGATAGTTACTTTAAAAACTGCTGTTTAATCAGGTGTAGCTAAGGGGACTATAAAAGACTGAAGGAAAGTTCTAAATTTCTAGTAGAATTCTGCACTTAACTCCTCCCACAAGTATTTATAAATTCTCATTCTAAAGAAATCAAAACTAAACTAAAACTAAAGACAATGCTTGCATTATGGTTGGATTATACAAGAAAAACTAGAAATCAGAGGATCAAAAAACCAGGACAATCCCCATCTCATCTAATTCTAAAATCCAGGTTCTTAACCAACACTCAAAAGTGTTCAGTAAAAGTTCACAGGATAAATGAATGAAAAGAGAAAACTCACCATGAGAGGTGATATGAGATAGAGACTTTAAAGGCTGAAAGGAATGTCACTAGACACAAGAAGGATGGGAAATACATTCCAAGAGAGGGTAAGAAAGGCATTAGTTAGAGAGAAGATATACTGAGTTTGAATTTAAGTTTGGTGCTGGATGATTTGAGCAGGTCACTAATCTCTTCAGGTCTAGCTTTCTCACCTGAAAAACAGACAATAATAATTCCCTGGGACTGTCAGTGGTACTGAATGAGATAAATACAAAGCATTAATTTGGTGCTTGAAGGCATATATAAGTTAGCTTTGAGCAGATAAAAAGCATATTTAAGGAAGAGCACAAAATTCTTTAAGACCTGAATAACGGTGTAAGGTTGTGTGGCAATAGGTAAGGCTGGAAAATTGAACTGGGGTCAGTGTTTACAGTTGTTTAAATGTCTTAACAATGTCTAGACCATTCTATAGGCAATGGAAAATAATGGGAGACTTTAGGTTGAAAAGTGATATGAATCTGAGTCATGCCTGCGGGTAGGTGAAGGATGTATCAGCATGAGGATCAGTTAGATGCAGAGATCATGTTAGAAGGCAATAATTCAAGCAAGAAAAGGGCTTAGACTACAGTGAAGGCAGAGACTGTAAACAGAAAAGGAAGTCTGATATAAGAACACATGTGTATTTTATGTAACCTTTTCTGCCTTTAATGATTCTATAAATACAGAATTAAAGTCCTTTATAAAGCTATTAACATAGGGTACCTGGGTAGCTCAGTAAGTGAAGCATCCAACTCTTGATTTTAGTTCAGGTCCTGGTCTCAGGGTTGTGAGGTCAAGCCCTGAGTTAGGCTCCGTGGCAGGCATGGAGCCAGCCTGCTTAAGATTCTCTCTTTCTCCCTCTCCCTCTCCCCCAACCCCCTGCTCTAGGGCACTTTCTCTCTAAAATAATAAAATAAAAGCTATTAACATAAATCCTGCCACTCAAATAAACTCTATGTTATGTAAGCTTTAAAAATTTGATTAAAATACGTTTTGCTAAATGGTAGTGAATACCCAGATAATAAAGCCTGTAGTATCACCACAGAATAAAAGGATTGGTCTGTCTGAATCCACCTTAAAACTGTGCTTACTTTTCTTACTTGGATGTTTGTTCAAGAAGTTATTTTCGTGGTGAGTGGGGGAGATGGATAAAATAGGTGAAGGGGAGGGGCACCTGGATGGCTCAGTCGGTTAATCGTCTGACTTCAGCTCAGGTCATGATCTCATGGTTTGTGGGTTTGGGCCCATGTCGGGCTCCGTGCTGACAGCTCAGAGCCTGGAGCCTGCTTCGAATTCTGTCTCCCTCCCTCACTGCCCCTCCCAGTTCACACTATCTCTAAAAAATAAACATTAAAAAATTTTTTTTTAAATAGGTGAAGGGGATTAAGAGTACACTTATCATATGAACTCTGAATACTATATAGAATTGTTGACTCACTATACTGTATACCTGAAACTAATATAACACTGTCTATTAATTATACTGGAATTTTAAAAAGGAATTATTTTCACTAATTTAAAATGATTTTGTTTGTACTAATCCCTTATTTCAGTCTATAACCTTTTCATATTTGTGCTTTCAGTAAGCAGTTAGGAGGTATATGTGATAGACTTAGGGATTTGTTGAATATGGGGAATAGGGCAGAGTCAGGAATAAACATGAAGTTTCTAGCTTAAACTAGTAAGTGGAGGAAGAAACTTTGTAAGGGAAATAGATTTCATAAATACAATAAAGACAATCAGAAGATATAAAAGAGATTATAGGCAGTTAGAAATAAGGGTATAAAGCACAAAAAGAGATCTGAGGCGAATATAGAGATGTGAGAGTTCTTGGCACATGGGCATGAATAACAGGATGGATGAGGTCACCAAAAAGGACAACATACAGAGCAGAGAGTGGGATGCTATCAGCATTCTTGAAACTGTATGCGAAATTAAGTTGCATGCACACATTTTGTTTTTGAAAAGGTCTAGCATGTTTTAAAAAGTCTATTTATTTTGAGAGAGAGAGAAAGTATGAGCAGGGGAGGGAGGGAGAGAGGGAGGGAGGGAGGGAGGGAGAGAGAGAGAGAGAGAGAGAGAGAGAGAGAGAGAGAGAGAGAGAGAGAGAGAGAGAGAGAATCCCAAGCAGGCTCCACACTGTCAGCGTGGACTTCAATGCGGGGCTTGAACTCACAAACCATGAGATCATGACCTAAGCCAAAACCAAGAGTCCGTCACTCAATCAACTGAGTCACCTGGGTGCCCCAGGTCTAGTATTTTAACTAGCTTTTCAAATGATTCCATGTTCCTCAAAATGTTGAAAATGTCACTCTATACTATAAAAGAGAAGTAAGGATGATTTCTGGGTAAAAGTTAACTTTTAAGAGATGAGCAGGAGCAAACTTGCTGGCGAAACCAATTGGGAGGCTATGGGCAGAGTATATAAGGGGAACCAGCAGGGAATCATGATAAAAAGCCAAAGGAAGTGAGAACTGCAGAGAAAAAAGGTCAATAGTGCCATTATGGAATGATATTTTAAAATTATACTTTAATTTCTTTTAGTCTGATAAAGACCTGACCACACTGATGAGGGAAGCAGTAGAGAGAGATAAAATATATATTTTACCCAATGACAAGTAGAACATTATCACAGTAGTTGATCTTGATATGCAAACATTTTAAACTTAAAGGATATATTTATAGAGTCTAAATTCCAAGAAACCATTAGAATGTTTTTAAGACTAGTAGAATACTTTGCAGATTCAAACTTTTCAAAATGTATGCACACACTTGAACCTCAAAGATCCATATGATATTGGCTTGTCAGCCATTTTCCAGAAATTTCTAGAGTGACAGAGGAATGTAATTGTTTTAAGGATAAGTTAATTTTTCATTCTTGACATATGCTTGAAGGTATCTGTATAGGCTTACTTTCTGCCCCTCCCCCTTTTGCCTAAGAGCAGATACACAATCAGTGTAATTGTGTTAAAATAATGGCTAACCCTCTCCCTGGGCAATCTCAATTAATCTCTTACTTTACATTATTATTGCAATGCTGCTAAGTAATCTTGACCTTCTCAATTCCAAGTCAGTTCCTAAACTCCACAGGACAATCCTACCTGTATATTACATGGTATTTAGAGTTCAATACACCCTAAATAAACTATAGTATATGTAAAAAACCAAAACAGTATGTGTGGGGCAGACAGAATTCAGTTAATAAGCTTTTCATGATAGAACCTGGTACTCTATAAAAATTAAGCTCTTGCATAGATACCTTATCTCAGTTAAGGAACTTGGAATTTCAAAACTTCTAGCCAAAAGGTTATTTAAAACAACAACAATGACCATTTCCACATCTCAATCACAGATAAAATCTCCACCTAAAAACAGTAACACACGAACTTCCTATTAGCATAATATTTTTACATGTAAGTATTTGCAATCTTCCCAAATATGCCAGTCTTATCTTCTGTATGGCCTATGTTTTCCTGTTCCAGAGGATATAAATATTTCATGTAGCTGAAGATGTAGCAGTAATGTATGTGAAGGTATAATGTGTGTGTGTGTGTGTGTGTGTGTGTGTGTGTGTAATGTATATATATCATAGAGCATCCTTTTAAATGAAAGCCCCAAGTTTGGTTTTCTTAAAATTAAGTCATTTGCTATTCTATAGAATTCATATACCAGCCTATCTAAGACAGTCATCATTTAATTCATATTAAAAGTGAATTCATGGATTATATGTTCCCGTTGTTACGAAGAGGGGCAGTTAAGCAAAACAGAACAAAACAACTTCGGTCTGCCAGGTATATTTTATTTAACTTATTTGATAAAAAGCTCTAGCCTTAAAATCAACTGCTTTTCCCCCTCCCTCCTTGAGGAACTAGGCTGTAGTGATTTTGAAGGTTTCTAAATATGTACTGTGAAGATTTATTTATTATGGACCAAAAATTATGATCCTAGTTTTAGAAGAACTTAGTTTATAGTGATAAAAAGGAAAAATAGTAAAAATAATAATAGTCACTACTTCTTGAGTGCCTATTACTGTGATAGGCACTTAACCTTTATAATTTATGAAAATCCTATGAAAAACTGTAAAATATTCTTGTTTTTATTACAAAATGGAGGAAATGGGCTCAAAGAAGCTAAATATCTTTACATAAAGCATGAAAATGGATGAAAATTGTGGTTCTTCATTCATTCTTTCTACAGAAAGTTACTGAATATGTTCTATGTGCCAGAATTCAAGGATACAATCAGAACCTTGCTGTCCTCACTCAGTTGTAAGTGGCAAGAACAGAAAACAAATAATGTGTAACAACAGTGTTGGAAGTATTGTATAAGGGGGAAGCAGGGCGTACTGTTAGAGCATGAAGTGAGGATTTTTCTACTGAAGAGTATGGATTTTCGTAAGCAAAGATGGCTCATAACCAATCATGTGTTTTAAGCAGTTTCTAAATTTCCTGACCTTTTGTTTGGTGTTTTAGCAGAATAGCTCTTTTAGGGCGGGGCTAGTAATCAATAACAGGTCCTTTCTTCTCTCTCCAAATGACTGCTTGGCTTGGGGAAATTCCCAGTGAATAATTAACACCAGATAGTCTGCCAGTTATGTTTATTAATATATTCTTTCTGCCTCTCAGGACAGTGGAATAGTAGTGAGTCAGAAAAGCAAGTAGATGAGTCTTTGCTTAATATTCATTGAGTGAATAAAACAAGATGATCAGTACCTTCAGAGAGGAATTTCCTAATAGCATCCAAACAGCTATAATTTTAGGTTATCATCCAGACTGAATCAGATCTGAACTACAGGTCCAGAGATGGAAGCTCCTATTTCTAATTCAATACTAGATTTGTACTAAACAAGAATTATATGGGTATCTAAAGTCTGTCAACGTCTCTTCTTGTTTTTCCTCAGTAAATAATCTTAATATTATATGATATAAAAGGGTGTTAGCCAAAACAAAATTTGAGAAATTAGGCTGTGAATTTGTAAAATTAAAATGGGAAATTATTTATTTATTTTTAAAGATTATGTGTTTATTTTTGAGAAAGGAGAGAGAGAGAGAGAGAGAGGAAGAGAGAGAGAATCCCAAGCAGGCTCTGCACTGTCAGTTCAGAACCCCAAGTGGGGCTGGAAGTCTTGAAGCCTGAGATCATGACTTGAGCCAAAATCAAGAGTCAGATGCTTAACTCACTGAGTCACCCAGGCACCCCCAAATGGAAAAACATTTAGATAAATACTAGTGAAAAGTCCCACCAGTTTACATTTTGCTGTAACATAGGGTGCTTATATTTGTTAAGGCTTTCTTATACGCTATTTTTGCTTTTTCAACAAACCTATAGAATAGATGGGCAGATGTTATCTTCATTTTACAGATGAGGAAATTAAGGTTTAGCACAGCAAAAGGTGAGACAGAATTAATATTAGGTCTTCTTAGTCATAGTTCATGCTCTTTCCCTCTATTACACTGCTGGATATCCACACTTCCCTTGATGACCCCTTTGTATATATAAAAAGAAAATCAAATCAGCTGTAGACTTAGAATCTTATCTAACTAGACAGGAAGGCTAAAACAAATTTTTATGGAAATAATATTACAGTGAAGATTGTAAAAATAATAATGTTCAATTCCCTGCTATTAAATAGGCATGATAGAAATTGTATGCTTATAATATATATACATTTCTGCTTTTATCCAATTTGAAGAACAGATGCTGCTCTGGAATAAATTTTTACTTTTACCTGGGAATTTTTTTGTTTTTCAGAAATCTTATTCCCTAAGTTGAAAATTGGGAAACATTTGAACTACCTTTTCAGAAGACTGATATTCTGTACATAATACTAATATTCAACATATTAGTTCTAGTAAGTGCTCTTTATTTTTATTTACTTATATTTTTGAAAGAGAAAGAGGGAAAGAGGGTGTATGAGCAGGGGAGAGGCAAGGGGAGTGGGAGACAGAAGAGAGAGAATCTCTCTTTTTATTTTAAATTTTAGTTAGTTAACAGTAAATTTTAGTAATACAGTGCAATATTGGTCTCAGGAGTAGAATTCAGTGATTCATCATTTACATACAACACCTAGTATTCATCATAACAAATGCTCTCCTTAATACCATCTAGCCCATCTCCCACTCACCTCCCTCCATCAACCTTCAGTTTGTTCTCTACATTGAGAGTTTCTTGTGGCTTATTTTCCTCTCTCTTCTATTCAGATGAACCCCATATGTCCATCTATTTTGTTTCCTAAATTCCACATATGAATGAAATCATATGGTACTTGTCTTTTTCTGATTAACTGATCATGCTTAGCATAATACACTCTAGCTCCATCATCATAGCAAATGGCAAGATTTCATTCTTTTTTGAAGGCTGAGTAATATTCCATTGTATATTTATACCACATCTTCTTTATCCATTTATCAGTCAATGGACATTTGGGTCCTCTTCATAGTTTGGCTATTGTTGACAATGCTGCTATAAACATTGGGATGCATGTGCCCCTTCGAATCTGTATTTTTGTATCCTTGGGTAAATACCTAATAGTGTAACTGCTGGATTGTAGGGGTAGTTCTATTTTCAGTTTTTTGAGGAACCTCCGTACTTTTCTCCAGCATGGCTGCACCAGTTTGCATTCCCACCAACAGTGCCCAAAGGTTCCCCTTTCTCCACATCTTCAGCAACATCTGTTGTGTTGTTAATTTTAGCCATTCTGACAGGTGTGAGGTGGTATCTCATTGCGGTTTTGATCTGTATTTCCCTGATGATTAGTGATATTGAGCATCTTTTCATGTGTCTG
Source organism: Suricata suricatta (assembly GCF_006229205.1). NCBI lineage: Eukaryota > Metazoa > Chordata > Mammalia > Carnivora > Herpestidae > Suricata > Suricata suricatta. The sequence continues at coordinate 15,924,168 of NC_043716.1, read as the reverse complement.
TTAGCAATCTGAATGTCTTCTTTGGAAAAGTGTTTATTCATATCTCCCACCAATTTCTTAATGGGGTTGTTTGTTTTTTAGGTGTTGAGTTTGAGAAGTTCTTTACAGACTTTGGATATTAACCCTTTATTAGATATGTCATTTGCAAATATCTTCTCCCATTCAGTAGGCTGACTTTAGTACTGTTGATTGTTCCCTTCACTGTGCAGAAGCTTTTTATCTTAATGAAATCCCAATAGTTCCTGTTTGCTTTTATGTCCCTTGCCTTTGGTAATGTGTCTAGTTAGAAGTTACCGTGATCCAGGTCAAAGAGGTTGCTGCCTATGTTCTCCTCTAGGAGTTTGATGGTTTCCTTTCTCACATTTAGGTCTTTTTACCAATAGAATTTATTTTTGTGTATGGTGTAAGAAAGCAGTCCAGTTTCATTCTTCTGCATGTTGCCATTCAGTTTTCCCAAAAGCATTTGTTGAAGAGACTGTCTTTTCTTCATTGGATATTCTTTCCTGCTTTGTCAAAGATTAGTTGACCATATAGTTGTTGGTCCATTTCTGGGTTTTCTATTCCATTGATCTATATGTATGCTTTTGTGCCATTACCATGCTGTCTTGATGATTACAGCTTTGTAATATATCTTGAAATCTGCAATCATGATGTTTCCAGTTTTGCTTTCCTTTTTCAGGATTGCTTTGGCTATTTGGGGTCTTTTGTGGCTCCATACAAATTTTAGGATTGTTTGTTACAGCTCTGTGAAAAATGCTGGTGATATTTTGACAGGATTGCATTAAATATGTAGATTGCTTTGGGTAGTATAGACATTTTAACAATGTTTGTTCTTCCAATCTGTCAGCATGGAATGCTTTTCCATTTCTTTGTGTCCTCTTCAATTTTTTTAAATGTGTTCTATTGTTTTCAGAGTATAGATCTTTCCCCTCTTTAAGAAGGTTTATTTCTATGTATCTTATTGTTTTTGGTGTAATTGAAAATGCAATTGGCGGGTACCTGGATGGCTCAGCAGATAAGTGCTGACTTCGGCTCAGGTGATGATCTTGTGGCTCCTGAGTTCAAGCCCTGTGTCAGGCTCTGTGCTGACAGCTCATGGCCTGGAGCCTACTTTGGATCCTGTGTCTCCCTCTCTCTCTGCCCCTCCCCTGCACACACTCTGTCTCTCTCTCTCAAAAATAAAATAAACCTAAAAAATTGAAAAAAAAAAAGAAAATGTAATTCTTTGATTTCTTTTTCTGCTGTACTCTCACCATTACTATTTAACATAGGACTGGAAGTCTTAGTCTTAGCAATCAGACAACAACAAGAAGAAAAGGCATCCAAATTGTCAAGGAATAAGTCAAACTTTCACTGTTTGCAGACAACATGATACTCTATATAGAAAACCCAAAAGATTCCACCAAAAAATTATTAGAATATATGAACCTAGCAAAGTCATAGGATATAAAATCAATGTGCAGAAATCTGTTGTGCTTCTATACACCAATAAGGAGAAAGAGAATCTTAAGCAGGCCCCATACCCAGTGTGGAGCCCAATACAGGGGCTCAATCTCACAATAATGAGAGCATGACCTCTGCCAAAATCAAGAGCCTGATGCTTAACTGACTGAGCCACCTGGGCGCTTCAGTAAATGCTCCTTAATTTCATTTTCACTTGTAAAAATTCTCCATCAGAGGGTTTACTCCTCTTTTGAAATAAATATGAATACTGAAGTGATATGGAATTTGATGATGATGGCCATTTGAGAGTTCATTTGGGTTATAATTAGAAACCTTTCTGTAGTATCCATTTCTCTTAAAATATATTTAAAACATAAACATACACACAGGTGATGTATAATTACATATATAACATATGCATATACACACAGTTTTTCTTACCCTGAAACATATACGTGTGTATATATGCATATGTAAACACACACACACACACACACACACACACACACACACACGTATATGTAATATTTGTTTCAGGGTAAGAAAAATCATGTATATGAGGAGTTCCTACAGTTTATATTGTTTAAATCCAGAAGCACGAGAGTATCAGAAGAAAAAGCTTGACCTTATACTGAACACAGTTCTGAATTAAGTATTCAGAATAAACCTTTTCAATAGCCTCTTATCCTTTCATACAAAACAAATAACTTGAGGTGAACAAGAAGGAAAATATAGTAACTTTATTAATTTTTTTAAAGTTTCCCTGAATATTTCCTGGAAGAAGATGGTTCTAATTTGGGGGCTGGAGTAGAAGGGTAGAGAAGTGGAGGAAAAGGATGGGCAAATCTTTGGTTCTTACTTGTAAGCTACTTTTTTTTTTTTAATGAAGTCAGTTACACTTTTCATTCAATTGGGAAAGTCATTTTGGGTGAAGGTAATAGCACTATAAAAAGTTAATCATCCAGTCATGAATTATTTTTAAAGCTACAAGATGCTTGTTGCTATACAAGCTTTCCTAAGTTCAATTCATACATTTATCATTAATGTACTTAGCAATTTAACAATTAGGTAATGTATGGCTATTAGCTGTCAGCAGTTGGCCTAGACCTTGGGAATGCAAAAACGAGGAAAGCATGTGACCTGAGCGCCTAAAGGGGAGACAAATAAGAGTATAGAACCTGAAGTCCTTTTCTACAGAGGGATCTGTGAGTCATTATGAACTTCCATTGCTAAGTTTATTCATCAAATTAATAAAGAACAGACCAGCAAAATTCAACATAGTTTTAAAGCAAAACTAAGAACAAAATCTCTAAAATTTTTTCATGAGTGAGTAGAACTATCCTGTGGATGTGTCTTTAAAAATATATATGTATAGTTGTCTTTTATTTATATGTTCTGATTTGTTGTTGATGGGAAGAAAAGAAGTCCTTAATACAGTGACTCTTCTATCCTGGATTTATGCCTTCAAACTTATTCCCTGAGTTTCCTTGGCCATCCTGTTTTCTCTATAGGATAGGGCCTTATCCTGAGAGAGTGCCGCTTGATGGTCTTCCTAATTGGTAAAGCCAAAGCAACACAAGTCATCAGTACTCAATCTCTGCCCTTGAATTCTTTACAACATGGCTTTAGTTTTAATTTTAACCATAATCTAGAGCAAGCTTTTCATATGCCTCAAAAACTATGGTAAAAGGAAGACAGCAGGTCTAGCAGGACTTTGGATCATGAACAGCTTCTCAGATCAGGCTCTGGTTAGTAGAATCCACACATTTGCCTCTGCAGATTCCTTCCAGCAACAGCTTGGCAGAGTTTCTGCTGAGATCACCTGGAGACCAGCTGTCCCCTGGCCTTGAGCGTAGAGAGCTAGCTCAGCAATGAACAAGCTCCTTGGTGGTCTTAGCAAAGAGCGATAGCCCAAAGCTACAAACTTCCCAAGGTTGGCCCCTTTCCTGTGGTCTGTGTAAAGTACACAGTAGTTAAAGGTGCTCCTTAAGAGGGCCACAATTTAGTCAGTCAGCTAAAGTGATAACACTTATGGAGTACACTATTCCGGACACTTTGGATGTACCTAGGATCTGAGAGATGAATAGGTCTCAAGACCTTCCTTATAGGAGATGAGAAAAATACTTCTAGGAGTCACGTCCCAGTGCCCAGTCCTCAAGCTCAAAAGATTCACTATCAATTTCAAACTGTTTCTGTAGAGGGTTGTTGCCATAAAGAGCCAAGCAAAAAAGGCTTTCCAGGTAAAAGCCATTTTGGCTCATTTCCAATTTGAGAATCAAGAATTGTTTTGTCTGCCACTTATGACACTGACTTCAAAAGCTCTAGGCCTGGGCTGTGGTCTTTGGCCTAGATCTTTTGGACCTTGATGGAATGGACAGACACTGACACAAAAGTTGCAGCCCACACAGCTGAAGAAGCACATCTGGGTTGCCATGTGGGTGCCATGGAGGTATTGTACCCACATATAGAGCACTGGAGATAATAATAGTGGCTGTGGCTTCAACTGTCTTACAGCTCCCTGACAATGCCTTTTTAAGAAGGATTAACTTTAAAAGAATATTTGTATAGCACTATGTAATTACTGAAAGTAGACTTTTTTTAAATTCAAAAAAAGTCATGTTAGATAGCAGCTGAAATTAAAAATTCATTGCTATTATCATTAGATATTTAATTATTTTATAAATTAAGATAGGTATTTATTCATTAGCTCTTATAACTTACAGAATCTATCTAGCTCTTACAGAGAGATGCCCCTTGGTTCTAGTAGTTAGCATATATATATATACTTGTTAGTTATTGAAAATTACTTATTTTGCTAGAGGCATTTTAGCCTCTGGGCCTTCCTGCTTAAGGACTCAAACTTTACCTATAAAATGTAATTCTGTATTTGTCAATTATTTCTCAATAAAACTAAAAAGTGAGTATCACTGAAGGACAACTTAATAAGGCAACATATAGTATGCTGACATACTGTAAAAGCACAATCCCTTGGCACCTACATTCATTTTACAAAGAGTAAGAATGGAAAGAGAATCTTCCAATCACAAACTTTTGTCTTTAGAAAATTTGAATTATGAACAATTCTTTCTGGGGCTGCTGGTTGATCTGGAAGGTCTCTATGCCAGAGGCCACATTGCCACACCTTTCTGACTTGTAGTCTGTCCAGCTTGCCAGGGAAAAGGAGACAAGTAGAACAGTATTCTCTCAACTGCTCAAGAGTTCTTGACTGTCAGTTCTTTCCTCTACCCCTGAAAGGGACTCTTTCCTCTTTTGATGTGATTGTACTGTTGTTCTTCCCCATATGCCCTCTCCCCAGCAGAAAAAAAAAAATAAACACAGCATTGACTAAGAGATTATTTATTCTAACACTTTTCAGGTTTTTGATGAGAACTGCATTATGGAATGTATAACGCTCTGAATGGTGGGAAAAAGGTAGAGACCACATTCCCAGAGTTGCCTACATCTTATTTCCTTTCTAGTGGAGGAATTTTGCCTCAGACCTTTTCAATCTAGAACATAGAATCTCTGCTAAATATTGACCCTGGTAATGAGAGAAAATGTCTAGCTGAAAAGAAAATATTGTATTCACTTATTTCCAGGATGTAGTCCACAGGAATCTATAGTCACAAGTCATGTAGCTAAAAAGATTTTGTTACTACTAAATAATCAGCACTGATAGGTATTTCTTTGTCTTTTTGTAATTGTGGTAAAATACAGGTAAAATTGTTGATCTTAACCATTTTTAAGCATACAGTTCAGTGGTATGAAATACATGCAACCATTACCACCACCCATCCCCATAACTCTTTTTCTTGTAAAACTGAAACTCTACCCATTAAACAATAACTCTCTTCTTCCCCTCTCCAGCAAACACCATTAAACTTTCTGTCTTTATGATTTTGACTAAGTGTCTCGTATAAGTGGAATCATATAGTATTTGTCTTTTTGTGACTGGTTTATTTCACTTAGCATAACGTCCTCATGGTTTATCTGTGTTATAGCATATTGCACAACTTCCTTCCTTTTTAAGGCTGAACAATACTCCATCATATGTAAGTATACCTATATATATATATGTATACCTATATATATGCATATATACACAATATATATTTTATACATATATTGTGTATATACACAATAAAATATATACAATAAATATATATTTATGATCTTATGGTTTATAAGATTTTATGGTCATGATCTTATAGTTCATGAGTTTGGGCCCTGTGTCAGGCTCTGTGCTGACAGCTTAGAGCCCAGAGCCTGCTTCAAATTCTATGTCTCCCTCTTTCTCTGTCCCTCCCCCACTCATGCTCTGTCTCTGTCTCTCAAAAATAAATAAATGTTAAAATTTTTAAAAATTTTAAATGTTTATTTACTTTGAAAGAGAGAGCAAGCAGGGGAGGGGCAGAGAGAGAGAGAGAGAGAGAGAGAGAGAGACAGGGAGAGAGAATCCCGAGCAGACTCCGTGATGTCAGCACAGAGCCAGACATGGGGCTCCATCTCATGAACCATGAGATAATGACCTGAGCTGAAATCAAGAGTCAAGACTTTCATCACTTTGGTTACATTAATTCCAAATATTTATCCTTTTTGATGCTGTTATAAACAGAATTGTTTTTGTAATTTTCTCTTTAGGTTGTTCATTATTTGTGTACAAAAATGTAACTGATTTGTGTGTTGACTTAGTATCTTGCTACTTTACTAAATTCCTTAGTTCTTAAAAAAATTTTTTTTAATGTTTATGTAATTTTGAGAGAGAGTGACAGAGCAGGAGTGGGGGAGGAGCAGAGAGGGAGAGACACAGAATCAGAAGCAGGCTCCAGGTTCTGAGCTGTCAGCACAGAGCCCAACGTGGGGCTTGAACCCACGAACTGCAGGATCATGACCTGAGCCAAAGTCGGGCACTTAACTGACTGAGCCACACAGGCACCCCCTAAATTCACTAGTTCTAACAGGTGTACCTGGGTATAATCTTCAGAGTTTTCTCTATATATCACACCACCTGCAAGCACAAATAATTTTACTTCTTCTTTTCCAATTTGGATATTCTTTTGTTTCTTTTTCTTCCCTAACTGCTATGGCTAGAACTTCCACTCCTGTGTTGAAGAGAAGTAGTGAAAGTGGGCATCCTTGTCTTGATCTTAGAGGAAAAGCCTTCAGTCTTTCTCACCTTTCACATCAAAGGGTAGGTATTGAATTTTGCTAAATGTGCTTTCTGCCTCAATTGACATAATTGTGCGGTTTTTTCCCTTTATTCTGTTGATGTGGCATATTACATTGATTAATATTCATATGTGAACCATCTTTGCATTTGAGGAATAATCCCACTTGGTTATAGTGTATATAGTCCTTTTAATATGCTTTTGAATTGTTTGCTAGTAATTTGTTGGAAATTTCTGCCTCAATATTCATAAGAAACATTGGTTTGGGGGTGACTGGGTGGCTCAGTCGGTTAAGCGTCCGGCTTCGGCTTAAGTCATGATCTGAAGGTTCATGGGTTTGAGTCCTGCATCAGGCTCTGTGCTGACAGCTAGCTCAGAGCTTGGAAGCTGTCTTCAGATTCTGTGTCTCCCTCTCTCTCTGACCCTCCCCTGCTCATGCTGTGTGTCTCTCTCTCTAAAATAAATAAAAACATTAAAAAAAAAGAAATATTGGTTTGTAGTTTTACTTATTTTTTTTAGTGTTTTTGTCTGGCTTTGGTATAAGGGTAATACTGGCCTCACAGAATGAATTAGAGGTGTTTTGTCCTCTTCAATTTCTTTGAAGTTTGAGAAGGATTGGTATTAGTTCTTTAAATGTTTAGTAGCAAAGGGATGCCTGGGTGGCTCAGTTGGTTAAGCGTCCAACTTCAGCTCAGGTCATGATCTCATAGTCCATGTGTTCAAGCCCTGCATTGAGCTCTGTGCTGACAGCTCAGAGCCTGGAGCCTGCTCATATTCTGTGTCTCCCCCTCTCTCTGCCCCTCACCCATTCACGCTCTGTCTCTCGAAAATGGATAAACATTTAAAAAAAACCAACTTAAATGTTTGGTAGCATTCACCAGTGAAGCCATTGGGGTCAAGCTTTTCTTTGTTGGGAGATTTTCTTTTTTTTAAATGTTTATTTATCCATTTTTTAGAGAGAGAAAGAGAGCACAAGCAGGGAGGGGCAGAAAGAGACAGAAACAGAGAGAGAGAGAGAGAGAAAGAGAGAGAGAGAGAGAGAGAGAGAGAATCTGAAGCAGGATCCAAGCTCCGAGCTGTTGAACCCACAAACCGTGAGATCATGACCTGAGCCAAAGTTGGACACTCAACTGACTGAGCCACCCAGGAACCCCTGTTGGGAGATTTCTGATCACTGACTCAGTCTTCTTACTAGTTATAGGTCTATTCAGACTTTCTATTTCTTTGTGATTTAGTCTTGGCAGGCTTTGTTTTTCTGGAAATTTATCCATGTCATCTCCGTTACCCAATTTGTTCACAGTACTCTTATAATTTTTCATTTCTGTAGAATCAGCAGTAATGTCTTCACTTTCATTTCTAGTTTTAGTAGTTTGAATTCCTTCTCTTTTTTTCTTAGTTTATCTAAGTAAAGGCTTGTCATCAGCTTTCTTGATCTTTTGGAAGAACCAATTTTTTTACATTAATTTTTCTCTATTGTTTTTCTAGTCTCTGTTTCACGTATCTCTGCTCTTATTTTTATTATTTCCTCCCCTCTGCTAATTATGGATTTAGTTTGGTCTTTTGAGTTATAAAGCTGGGTTGTTTATTTGAGATGTTAGGGTTTTTAAAAAAATTTTTTTTAAGATTTTATTTTTAAGTAATCTCTATACCCAGCGTGGGGCACAAACTCACAACCCTGAGATCAAGAGCCACATGCTCTACCGACTGAGCCAGCCAGGTGCCACAAGATCTGTTTTTTTTTCATGTTTTTTTTTTTTTAATTTATTTTTGAGAGACAGAGAGAAAGAGCGTAAGCAGGGAAGGGGCAGAGAAAGAGGGAGGTACAGAATCCAAAGCAGGCTCCAGGCTCTGAGCTAGCTGTCAGCAGAGCCCAAAACGGGGCTCAAACCCACAAACCATGAGATCATGACTGAGCTGAAGCCGGATGCCTCACAGGACCTAGTTTTTTAATGTAAGCATTTATAGCTATAAGTTTTCCCCTTAGCACTGCTTTTGCTGCATCCCATAAGATTTGGTATGCTGTGTTTTATTTTCATTTGTCTCTAAGTTTCTAATTTCTCTTGTAGTTTCCTTTTGATGCACTGGTTGTTTAAAAGTATGCTGTTTACTTTCCACTATTTTGTGAATTTTCGGTCTTCCTTTTGTTACTACTATCTTCATTCCCTTGTGGTCAAAGAAGATATCTTATATGAGATCTACCTTTTAAAATCTATCAAAACTTAATTTGTTGACTAACATATAGTCTATTAGAAAGTGTCCCATGTATACTTCAGAGGGATATATATTCTGGTATTGCTGGATGGTGTTCTGTCTATGTCTGTTAAATTTAGTTGATTTAAATCTTGGTTTTTTGTTTTTTTTTTACTTATCTTTTTGTCTGGTTGTTCTATCCATTACTGTGAGTGTAATACTGAAGTTTCTAACTATTATTATACAAATATCTATTTCTCCCTTCAATTATGTATTTTTGTTTCATACATTTAAATTTTAAGTTTATTTATTGATTTTGAAAGGGAGAGAGAGAGAGGGAGAGAAAGACAGAGAGAGTGTGTGTGAGTGGGGTAGGGGTAGAGAGAGAGAGAAAAGGAGAGAGTTAATCCCAAGTAGGCTCCACACTGTCAGCACAAAGCCCAACACAGGGCTCAAACTCACAAATAATGAGATCATGACCTAAGCCAAAATCAAGTCAGACACTTAATCGACTGAGCTACCCAGCTGCCTTTCATACATTTTGATGGTCTGAGATTAGGTGCATAAATGTTTATAATTTTTCTATCATCTTGCTGTATGGAATCTTATTTTAAAATTGAAGTATAAGTAACATACAGTGTTATATTAGTTCCTGTATTAATATAAAAATTAAATAATCCTATATACTTACCTAAGAAAATAACTTTTCTAAAACACAGTTTAGAAAAGTCAGTAAGTGGGAAGGCGGCAAAGGGGCGGAGAAATAGGGAGTTCCGTACTTCCTCCCTGCATCTCTCAAACAAAGAAGGGCTGAAGCCAAAGGACTCTAAACCATGAGAGTCTGGGAGGAAAAGAGACAGAATCCACTAAGAAGACAGCCTCATAGGGCTACCTCAAGAAACAAACCAAAGTACACATGGTGGAGAATCCCAAATATCAGAAGTAGGGAAATAAAATAACCAAAGTCACAACAAGAGAGACCAAGGGTCACTATTAAAAGAATACTTCCTGAATGGACAGGACCCAACACTCTATGAGCCTTTTTTAAATATAGCAGTACTCACAGGTGTGTGCACATAAAAAGCTTTTAAAACTGACAAGAGACAGTAGGCTAGCCAAAATGACGAAACAGAAGAACTCTCCTCAAAAGAAATTCCAGGAAGAACTGACAGCTAAAAAGTTGGTCAAAACAGATATAAGCAACATAACTGATCAAGAATTTAGAACAATACTCATAAAATTAATCACTGGGCTTGAAAAAGGCATAGAAGACAGCAGAGATGCTATTGCTACAACGATTATGGATCTTAAAAATAGTTATGATGAATTAAAAAATGCTATAACTATAGTGCATAATAAAATAAAGGTGGCCACTGCATGGATTGATGAGGCAGAGAGGGGAATAGGTGAATTAGAAGACACAATTATAGGAAAAGAGGAGGCCAAGAAGCAGAGAGAGAAATTGATCCAGGAGCATGAAAGAAAAATTCAAGAACTGAGTGATGCAATCAAATGGGACAATATCCATATCACAGGATCCAGAAGAAGAGAGAGAAAGGGGCTGAAGGGGTACCTGAACAAATTATAGCCAGGAACTTCCCTAATCTGGGAAAGGAAACAGACATTGAAATCCAAGAGGCACAGAGAACTCCCTTCAGACGTAACTTGAATCGATCTTCAGCGTGACATATCATAGCGAAACTGGTAAAATATAAGGATAAAGAGAGAATTCTGAAAGCAGCTAGGGATAAAAGGACCCTAACATACAAAGGGAGACACATCAGGGTAGTAACTTGGCAGGCCAGAAAAGAATGCCAGGAAATCTTCAATGTGATAAACAGGAAAAATATGCAGGCAAGAATCCTTTATCCGGCAAGCTTGTCATTCAGAATAGAAGGAGAGATAAAGGTGTCCCCAAATAAAAAAAAATTGAAGGAATTCATCACCACTAAGCCAGCCCTACAAGAAATCCTAAGAGGGACTCTATGAGGGAAATGTTGCAAGAAACACAAAGTAGACACCAGAGACACCACTACAAGCATGAATCCTACAGAGAACACAATGACTCTAAACCCATATTTTCAATAATGACACCGAATGTGAATGGACTAAATGCTCCAATCAAAAGACAGAGGGTATCAGAATGGATAAAAAGCCAAGATCCATCTATTTGCTGTCTACAAGAGACTGACTTTAGACTTGAGGACACCTTCAGACTGAAAGTAAGGGGATGGAGAAATATCTATCATGCTACTGGAAGTCAAAAGAAAGCTGGAGTAGTCATACTTATATCGGACAAATTGGATTCTAAAGTAAAGGCAGTAACAAGAGATGAAGAAGGACATTATATAATAATTACAGGGTCTATCCATCATGAAGAACTAACAATTACAAATGTCTATGCACCAAATTCGGGAAGCACCAAAAAACATAAAACAATTAATCACAAACATAAGCAATTTTATTAATAAGAATGTGCTAATTGCAGGAGACTTTAATACTCCACTTACAGCAATGGATAGATCAACTAGACAGAAAGTCACTAAAGAAACAAAGGACCTGAACGACACATTGGACCAGATGGACTTGACAGATATATTTAGAACTCTACGTCCTGAAGCTATGGAATTCACTTTCTTCTTGAGTGCACATGGCACATTCTTCAAGATAGATCATATACTGGGTCATAAAGAAGCCCTCCATAAATATAATGAACTGAGATCATACCATGTACACTTTCCGATCACAATGCTATGAAACTTGAAATCAACCACAGAAAAAAGACTTGAAAACCTCCAAACACATGGAGGTTAAAGAACACTCTACTAAAGAAGGAATGGGCCAACCAGGCAATTAGAGAAGAAATTAAAAAATATATGGAAACAAATGAAAATACAACAATCCAAACTCTTTGGGATGCAGCAAAGGCAGTCCTAAGAGGAAAATACACTGCAATCCAGGAGTATTTCAACAAACTAGAAAAAGTACAAATTCAAAATCTGACAGAGCACCTACTGGAACTAGAAGGGGAGCAGCAAGAGCACCCAAACCCAGCAGAAGAAGAGAAATAATAAAGATCAGGGCAGAAATAAACAATATAGAATCTGAAAAGTTGAACAGATCAATGAAACCAAGAGTTGGTTTTTTGAAAAGATAAACAAAATTGATAAGCCTCTACCCTGGCTTCTCAAAAAGAAAAGAGAGAGCATCCAAATAGACAAAATCACGAATGAAAATGGATTTATTACAACCAATCCCTCAGAAATACGAGCAATTATCTGGGAATACTATGAAAAATTATATGCCAACAAACTGGATGACCCAGAAGAAATGGACAAATTCCTAAATGCACATACACTTCCAAAATTCAAATGGGAAGAGATAGAAAATCTGAACAGACTGATAACCAGTGAAAAAAATTGAATTAGTTATCAAAAACCTCCCAACAAATAAGAGCCCTGGGCCAGGTGGCGTCCCTGGGGAATTCCACCAGCCATTTAAAGCAGAGTTAATACTCATTTTTCTCAAGCTATTCCAAAAAATAGAAATGGAAGGAAAACTTCCAGACTCATTCTACGAAGCCACCATCACTTTGATCCCCAAATCAGATAGACACCCAGCAAAAAAAGAAAACTACAGGCCAATATCCCTGATGAATATGGATGCAAAAATCCTCAACAAGATATTAGCAAATTGAATTCAACAGCATATAAAAAGAATTATCCACCATGATCAAGTAGGATTCATTCCATTATAGGGCTGGTTCAATATTTGCAAATCCATCAATGTGATACATCACATTAACAAAAGAAAAAATAAAAACCACATGATCCTGTCAATAGATGCAGAAAAAGCATTTGACAAAATACAGCATCCTTTCTTAATAAAAACCCTCGAGAAAGTTGGGATAAAAGAAACTTACTTAAACACCATAAAAGCCATTTATGAAAAGCCCACAGCTAATATCATACTCAATGGGGGAAAAACTAAGAGCTTCCTCCCTGAGATCAAGAACACAACAGGGATGTCCACTCTCATCACTGTTGTTTAACATAATAGTGCTGGAAGTCCTAACATCAGCAATCAGACAACAAAAGGAAATAAAAGGCATCAGAATTGGCAAAGAAGAAGTCAAACTTTCACTTTTTGCAGATGACATGATACTCTACATGGAAAACCTGACAGACTCCACTAGAAGACTACTAAAACTGATCCACAAATTCAGCAAAGTTGCAGGGTACAAAATCAATGTACAGAAATCAGCTGCATTTTTATACACCAATAATGAAGCAACAGAGAGATCAAGGAACTGATCCCATTCACAATTGCACCAAAACCATAAAATATCTAGGAATAAACCTAACCAAATATGTAAAAGATCTGTATGATGAGAACTATAGAAAACTTATGAAGGAAATTGAAGAAGGCACAAAGAAATGGAAAAACATTCCATGCTCACAGAACATGATCAAAAAACAAATATTGTTAAAATGTCAGTACTACCGAAGCAATCTACACATTCAATGCAATTCCAGTCAAAACTGCACTAGTATTCTTCTCAAAACTAGAACAAACAATCCTAAAATTTGCATGTAACCACAAAAGACCCTGAATAGCCAAAGTAATATTGAAGAAGAAAACCAAAACAGGAGGCATCACAATCCCAGACTTTAGCCTGTACTCCAAAGCTGTCATCATCAAGACAGTATGGTATTTGCACAAAAACAGACACATAGACCAATGGAATAGAACACAGAACCCAGAACTGGATCCACAAATGTATGGCCAATTAATCTTTGACAAAGCAGGAAAGAGTGTCCAATGGAAAAAAGACAGCCTCTTTAAAGATGGTGCTGGGAGAACTGGACAGCAACATGCAGAAGAATGAAAGCAGACTACTTTCTTACACCATACACAAAAATAAATTCAAAATGGATTAAGGACCTGAATGTGAGACAGGAAACCATCAAAACCCTCGAGGAGAAAGCAGGAACCAACCTCCTCAACCTCAGCTGCAGCAATTTCTTACTCGACACATCTTCAAAGGCAAGGGAATCAAGAGCAAAAACAAACTCCTGGGACCTCATCAAGATAAAAAGCTTCTGCAAGGCAAAGGAAACAATCAAGAAAACTAATAGGCAACCGACAGAATGGGAAAAGATAGTTGCAAACGAAATATCGGATAAAGGGCTAGTATCCAAAATCTACAAGGAACTCACCAAACTCCACACCCAAAAAACAAATAACTCAGTGAAGAAATGGGCAGAAGACATAAACAGACACTTCTCCAAAGAGGACATCCAGATGGCCTACAGGCACATGATATGATGCTCAACATCACTCATCATCAGGGAAACACAAATCAAAACCACACTGAGATACCACCTCACACCAGTCAGAGTGGCTAAAATGAACAAATCAAGAGACCATAGGGGCACCTGGGTGGCTCAGTCGGTTGAGCGTCCAGCTTCGGCTCAGGTCATGATCTCA
>NC_043716.1:15817923-15909777 GCF_006229205.1 Suricata suricatta | reverse complement strand
ATGACCCAGCAATAGCACTGCTAGGGTTTTACCCAAGGGATACAGAAGTGCTGATGCATTGGAGCACATGTACCCCAATGTTCATAGCAGCACTGTCAACAATAGCCAAATCATGGAAAGAGCCTAAATGTCCATCACCTGATGAATGGATCAAGAAGATGTGGTTTTATATATATATAGACACACACATACACACACAATGGAATACTACATGGCAATGAGAAAGAATGAAATCTGGCCATTTGTAGGAAAGTGGATCGACCTTGAGGGTGTCATGCTAAGCGAAATAAGTCAGGCCGAGAAGGACAGATACCATACGTTTGCACTCATAGGTCTAACAGGAGACCAGGAGAAACCTAATGGAGGGAAGAGGGAAAGAGAGTTGGGGAGAGAGAGGGACGCAAAACTTGAGAGACTACTGAATACTGAAAATGAACTGAGGGTTGAAGGGGAAGGGGGAGGGGGGAAAAGAGGTGGTGGTGATGGAGGAGGGCACTTGTGGGGAAGAGCACTGGGTGTTGTATGGAAACCAATTTGACAAAAACTATTTTTAAAAAATGGTGGTTTGTATATACAATGGAATACTACACGGCAATGAGAAAGAATGAAATATGGCCATTTGTAGCAATGTGGATGAAACTGAGGGTGTCATGCTAAGTGAAATAAGTCAGGCAGAGAAGGACAGATATCATATGATTTCACTCATATGTGGAATAGGAGAAACTTAACAGAGGAGCTTGGGGGTGGGTAAGGGGAAAAATAGTTGGGGAGAGGGAGGCGGCAAACCATAAGAGACTCTTAAATACTGAGAACAAACTGAGGGTTGATGGGGGTGAGGGAGAGGGGAAAATGGGTGATGGGCATGGAGGAGGGCACTTGTTGGAATGAGCACTGGGTGTTCTATGGAATCCAACTTGATAATAAATTACAAAAAAGAAAAAACAAAAGTCAATAAGTGAGGGGAAATTTACTTTACAGTTTTTGTTGTTCTGTTAATGCCATGAAGAACAACATCTGGAAAAAAGGTAAGACTATCTAGCTTTAAAAGATATGCATAATTTCATCATGGCTGCAATAATTAGATTTGCTTTTCAAATCAGATTTAAGAAGAATGTCTTTCATAGCTACCAGAAGCAGAACATCCCAGATAAATGTAAATTACCTGTGAATACATTCTTCAGTAACAAAGAATACTTCAGTGAAATGAAAAATTCTCACTCTTGTCAAGAAACAGAAAAGAATCTTTAAAAGTGTGCACCAAACAATTTGAAGGGGCAACTCAATACACTGGCAGAACTCAATAGAATAAGAATGCAGCTCACTACACCTTGTGTTGGCTAGACCCAAATGTTTATAGACAGTTGATAGTTCTCAATCTAGATTAGAAAAATAACTGGCATGGTGAGAGGTAGAGACTAAGACCTCAGAAGGGCCAATAGCAAAAGATGTATAAAGTTTATTTGTTAATTTTGAGAGAGAACATGAGCAGGGAAGGGGAAGAGAGAGGGAAAGAGAGAGAACCCCAGACAAACTTCATAGTGTCAGCATGGAGGCCGATATGGGGCTCAAACCCACAAACCACAAGACCATGTCCTGAGTTGAAATTGAGAGTCAGACACTTAACCGACTGAGCCACCCAGGCGCCCCTAGAACAAGATTTTAATTTATGGAAAGCTCTAATTTTGTAAGCAAACAACAGATCACACACACACTGCTATAAATTCAATAAATATTCAGTTAATCTGTGAAATGTTAATGCCATCATTCTATTTCTTAAAACAGAAAAGCAAGGCGATAGAACATCTTACTATCACGTGGCTGAGGAGAAAAAAAGGTCTTGTATTTGCAACTTTTTGTAAACATAAGATTGTTTCAAAAATTTAAAAGAGTATAAAAATTAGGATTAAATCATCAGCTCATATTAACAATGGACTTTTCTTCTACCTTGCTTCTCTCTTTTTATTTAATACTCTTATTCTCTAGGACAATTATGTTCTTTAACTAGAACATACACTGAGGTAGAAGTGTATCTGTCATTTTCTTATAGCCAAAAGATGGGCAATGTAGTACATTTATTGCCATTAGATATTTAAATCCATACTAATGTTAAAAAAAGATAAAAAGATAACTAAAAGATTAAAAAAAATTGATGAAGCACCAAAGAGGAAAGATTTGGCCACAAATTGAATGACTCATAATAAAATGCTATTGTGAATCTATATCTCACACAAAGACATGCCTGAGTCTGTTTTCTTCCAACTGTCTTCAGGCAGTCTACTTGACTATCACACTTGTATTTTACATTTTCAAAGGTGAACTCCACACACAAGTTCTGTTTTCCAACTACATCATACCTAGTAGAGATATCAACACTCTTCTATTTTCACTTATTCATTCAACAAGCATTTACTGAGTGCCAAACACATGCTAATTGCTGTGTTTGGAGATTTTATACAGAGATAAAAGACGGAACACTTGTCCTCACGCTGCTGGCAGATGGGGAGAAGATTGCCCACCTCTAGCCAGTTCCCTGCAACAGCTCCCTGGAGAGTTTTCTTGCCTCCTCTCATACTGCTTTACACTGCCACACTCTTTTCTGACAATTATGTGATTCCTCTATACAAAGATCTATCAAAAACAATAACAACAACAACAACAACAAACACCTGCTTTTAAGATATAGGCAATTATCTTCTTATTGTTGTTGAAACACATCGGCACCTACTTCCAGACTTTTGAGGATATCTTTCCACTTTTTCCATCTTCCTATATCTGGAATGCTCTTCTGTTCTCCTATCTAAATCCCATTCATTCAAGATCTAGCTCTGCCAAGAGATTTCCCAAGATTCCCACTGCTCTCTTTATCCCATCTGCTGCAAACTTTGTTTTCATTGCTAGGTTTGAAGTACCATGGGGGAAAAGCATGTTTTCAATGGTAAAGAACATTCCCAGTAGATGGTGAATAATTCTTTGGGTCTATGAAAGACTAAAAAGGAAGAAAGCAGGCATATTTTGGGCTGAATATGAACAATAACTTCACAGGGGCACCTGGCTGGCTCAGTCAGTGGAACATGCAATTCTTGATTTCAGGATTGTGAGTTCAAGCCCATGTTGGGCATAGAGCTTGCTTTAAATAATAAATAAATAAATAAATAAATAAATAAATAAATAAATTAAATAAAAAAAGAAAAGTAACTTCACATTGAGTAATTTAAAAAGAAAAGGTTCAGTACTTCCAGCCCCCATTATTCTGGATTCCTCTAGAAGGCAACAGATTCCTGCTGGTCATATTTGGGATGTAACTGGCATCCCACTAATAACTATGTAACCTTAGAAGTCGCCTTCTGGAAGTGACATCAAGATGGGAAAGTAAGAGGATCCTGAGCTCACTTCCTCTCATAAATACATCAAAACTTACATATATAACTATATATAGAACAACTCTCTCTGAAAACAAACTGAAGGCAAGCAGAACAAATCATACACAACTAAGGATATAAACAAAAAAAGTCACACTAAGACATGTAGCACAGGGAGAGATTCAGTTTAATTAGGACCCACACTTCCACCAGTGGAAGGAATATTGCAACCATAGAGGCTCTTCCTACGCAAAAAGGAGTCTGAGCCCCACTTCTGGTGACCTGTACTGGGAAGACACATACCCTGGCTTTCAAAATCAATGGGACTTATGTTTGGGAGAGCTGGAAGGCAGTAGGAAACTGAGACTTTGCTCTTAAAAAGTGGGTGCACAGTCTTACGTGCTCTTAGTCCCAGTGCAGAAGCAGCAGTTTGAAAGTGCCTGGGCCACACATGAAGGAGATCCATTGACTAGTTTTATGGTGTGTGCTGGAGGGGCAGTGGTCTGTTGGGATGTTCTCTGAAGAAAACTTTTTATATTTTTACTTCCCTTCTTGCCTGGCTTGCCTGGCCATTTCTGACCCTCTTCATCTACTGTCCTAGCACAGTTAGCCCCATCCAACCCGCCCACCCTGGCCTGGAGCCCCTCCCAAGCGGCTTCCTGATTCACCACATCCCACAGTCATACTCGGTCAGTACCAGAGCCATTCCCATGTGCTCCTGCCATGGAGTGCCAGCTCTGCACTTAGAATGCTTGCACTAGTCACAGCCAACCTGGCAGTCAGCTGTACCAGAGGCCTGCCCAGCCCACTAGCATGCTCAGAGCTGCTGCAGCCACCCCTTAGATCCCTGAAGTTGCACCAATCACGACCAGGCCACAACAGGAAGGTGCACGCAGCCCACACAAGAACTATCCCTGAGGCTCAGGTGCCTCAGGGATATTTGCACTACTGGGCCCCAGGAGGCCTACTGCATAAAGTCACTCTCCCAACACTGGTACATGTAACTGATCTAGTACATAAAAACAGAGAGTTATGTAAAGTAAAAAGACAGGAATATGTTCCAAATGAAAGAATATGATAAAATCTCAGAAAAAGAACTAAATGAAATGGAAGTAATCAGATAAAAAGTTTAGAGTATTAGCCATAAAAAAATCTCACTGTACTCAACAGAAGAATGCTTGAACACAATAAGAACTTCAACAAGAAACAGAAAATATAAAAAGAACCAATCAGAGCTGAAAATTCAAGAAGTGAAATGAAAAATACACTCGAGGGAATCAACAGCAGATCAGAATGCAGAAGAATGGATCAGCAATCTGGAAGACAAGGTAATAGAAATCACCCAATCAGAAGAGCAAAAAGAAAAAAAATTTTTTTTAATGAGCATAGTTTAAGGGACCCTGGGACAATATTAAGTGTACTAACATTTCCATTACATGGCTCTCAAAAGGAGGAAAAGAGAGAAAGGCACAGAAAAACTATTTGAAAAAATAATTGCTGAAAACTTCCCTAAGGTGAGGAGGCAAACAGACACCCAAGTCCAGAAAGCAAAAAGAGTCTCAAATAAGATGCACCCAAAGAGACACACACCAACACACAACATCATCAAAGTGTCATCAATTAAAGATAAAGAGAGAATCTTTAACAGCTGTAAGAAAACAACTATTTATGTACAAAAGAACTCCCATAAGACTATAATTGATTTTTCAGCAGAAAATTTACAGGCCAGGAGGGAGCAGCACAATATATTCAAAACGCTAAAAGAAAAAAACTTTCAACCAAGAATATTCCATCCAGCAAGGTTATCACTCAGAATTGAAGGAGACTTCTGCTTTTCCTAGAAAAGCAAAAGTGAAAGAAGACACCAGAGTGGCCCTATAGTAAATATTAAAGGGATTTCTTTAAGTGGAATAGAAAAATACATAATTAGAATTAAGAAAAGTATGCTTTCTTTTAAAAGTTTATTAATTTATTTTGAGAGAGAGAGCAAGCAAGAATAAGGGAGCAGGGAAGAGGGACAGAGAAAGAGAAGGAGAGAGGGTTTTCTAAGCAGGCTCTGTGCTGACAGTAGAGAATCTGACACAGGCAGGGCTCCCATGAACCGTGAGATCATGACCTGAGTTGAAATCAAGAGTCAGATGCTTAACTGACTGAGCCACCCAGGTGCCCCAAGAAACTTATGAAAGAAACAAATCTCAAAGATAAAAGTAAACATATAGGAAAGGTGGTGGATCAGCCACCTACATAACGAGTGAGTAATCAAATTACAAAATTAGTAAAATCGTCAGAATCTACAACAATTATCAAAGAATATGCAAAATAATAAGATATAAAATGTGACATCGAAAACACAAAATGTGGAGAAGGAGAAAGTAACCATGTAGTGCTTTTAGAATGTGTTTGAATTGAAGCAATCATCGACTTAAAATAGGCTGCTATATACATAGGATGTTATATATAACCACATGGTAGCCACAAACCAAATACCTATAATGGATATACAAAAAAGAAAGAGAAAGAAAAACAAACATAACACTAAGGAAATTCACCAAATCACAAGGGAAAAGAGCAAGAGAAGAAAAAAGGAACACAGAAGAACTACAAAAGACAACCAGAAAGCAACCAACAAAATGGCATAAGTATATAGCTATCAATAATTACTTTAAATTTAAGTAGACTAAATGCTCCAATCAAAAGACATAGGGTGACTTAATGGATAAAAAACAAGATCCAAGTATATGCTGCCTACAAGAGACTCATTTCATATCTAAAGATACATACAAACTGAGATGAGAAAAGATATTCCATTAAATGGAAATGAAAAGAAAACTGGGATGACAATATTTATATCAGACAAAATAGACTTTATTATTAGTTTTTAAATATTTATTTATAAGTAAACCCTACACTCAGCTTGGAGCTCAAATGCACAACCCCAAGATTAAGAGTCCCATGCTCCTCTAGACAGCCAGGTGCTCCAAGACAAGACAGACTTTAAAGCAAAGACTGTAACAACAAAGAAGGACATTACATAATGATAAAAAGATCAACTCAAGAAGAGGATATATTTTTACATTTGTAAATATCTATACACTCAACATAGGAGCACCTAAAGACACAAAGCAAATATTGGGCATAAAAGAAGAAACAGACAGTAAATACAATAATAGTAGGGAACTTTAATACCCCACTTTCATCAATGGATAGATCATTCAGAGAGAAAATCAATAAGGAAACATGGGCCTTAAATTACACATTAGACAAGATGAACTTCATAGATATTTGCAATACATTCCATCCAAAACCAGAATAGATATTTTTTCAAATATACATGGAATGTTCTCCAGAATAGATCACATGTTAGGTCCCAAAACAAATCTCAATAAATTTAATAAGACTGAAATCATATCACGCATCTTTTCTAACTATAACAGTATGAAACTAGAAATCAATTACAAGAAGCAAACTGGAAAAAACGCAAACAAACATGTGGGAGCTGAACAACATGCTATTAAACAACTAATGGGTCAATGAAGAAATCAGGAGGAAATAAAAAAGTATTTTGAGACAAACAAAAACACAAAATCTATGGGACACAACAAAGATAGTTCTAAGAGAGAAGTTTACAGTGATACAGGCCCACCTCATAAACAAGAACAATCTCAGGATGCTTGGGTGGCTCATTCAGTTAAACGTCCAGCTTTGGCTCAGGTCATGATCTCATGGTTCGTGGGTTCGAGCCCCACATCAGGCTCTGTGCTGACAGCTAGCTCGGAGCCTGGAGCCTGCTTCAGATTCTGTAACTCCCTCTCTCTCTCTCTGACCCTCCCCTGCTCACACTGTCTCTTTCTCTATCCAAATTAAATAAAACATTAAAAAACCGACTTCATAGTTTGGGCTAATTATATTAAACTATTACTCTTAACTTACACATTTCCCAATAAATGGCATTTGGTTAAAATAATAGATAATTAGGGGCACCTGGGTGGCTCAGTGTCTGACTCTTGATTTCAGTTCAAGTCGTAATCCAAGAGTTGTGGGATTGAGCCCCATGTCAGGCTCCACGCTAAGTGTGGAAATTTCCTCTCTCTCTCTCCCCTCTAACCCCATCCCCCTCACATGTGCTCCCTCTCTCTCTCTAAAAGAAAAATAAATAAATAAAAGAGATAATGAATATCTTTATTACCTAGAGCTTCATTAGTTTTAATAATATGTTGTTTACTATTCAATTCTCTACTACAAACCACAACTGGATCTGCAAACTGAAAAGATGAGTTCAGGCATGGTCAGTGAAATGATAGTAACTAAATGGTAAAGTGATGGAGAATGCCAGAACAATCTGTAGTGGTCAAGCATACAAAAAAAATCAACTTTAAAAAAAAAAGCTCATTTATTTTTGAGACAGAGCTTGAGGTGGGGAGGGGCAGAGAGAAAGGGAAACACAGAATCCGAAGCCGATGCCAGGCTCTGAGCTGTCAGCACAGAGCCCAACATGGGGCTCAAACCCACGAACCGTGAGATCATGACCTGAGTCGAAGTCGGACGCTTAACTGACTGAGCCACCAAGGTGCCCCTACAAAAAAATCAACTTCTTACACACCATCTAGCTGTAAGGGGCATTCAAATGGCACTTAAAAATTTCTTTCCTTTGAGTAAGACTAAAATTTAGTCTTAGATTTAGAAATAGGCTGGGAGGGGAGCCTGGATGGCTCAGTCGGTTGACCGTTGGCTCAAGTCATGATCTCACAGTTTACGGTCCGAGCCCTGCATCGGGCTCAGTGCCGACAGCTAGCTCAGAGCCTGGAGCCTGCTTCGAATCTCCCTCTCTCTCTGACCCTCCCCTGCTCACACTGTCTCTCTCTCTCTCTCTCTCTCTCTCTCTCTCTCAAAAATAAATAAAACATTAGAAAAAAAATTAAAAATAAATAGGTTGGGAAACATACTGAATATAAGAAATTAAAATAGAAAAGTAAATTTTTATTTTTAAAAATGGGTGCTACCAGGTTTTTCTTCATTTCTTATTTGTATTTATTTCATTCATTTCTTATTCTTATTTGTTATTTGTATCATTTCTTAAGTGATCTTTTTTCTTATTACTCGAAGAAGTCTACAAAAACCCTCTGCTAGTCATATTAATGATTTATTGCCAACAACTTTAAAACAGTGGTCTTTATGGTTTATAATGGCTTGAGAATTCAGTGTTGTGAATGAGAATAAACTTGCATTGCCTCATCATTATGTAATTTTTGGAACAAAAATTATCCCAGTAGATGCCAAGTTGATACATAAAGCTGAAAATTACCCCAAAGATCTTTACATTTGACCTACTAGAAAATTTCGGAATCTTTTGGAATCCTTTTTTTTTTTTTTTTTAAATTCTAATGGGAATAAGTTTATGATACCTTTACAGTGCCTCTGGTAATTTCAGCAAAATATTTTTCTGGGTTTCTATCCTTTAGCCCTATGCAAAAGAATGACATGTCATTGTCAGATCTTCCCTAAGAGAAAGTGAGTAATTAAGCTTCAAGCCAAATTTTTCATGCTAATCAAGACAGAAAAATATTGTCAATAAGCCTCAGTTACTGATGAAAAGAAATTTTTTTATATGAAGTTATAGTTTACAAGAGTGGTACACTTCAACAAACCCCTGATAATTCATCATTAAGGAAGCATTCTCTTTAGCCAGCTTCTCCACATTGAGCATGCTTATTGCATCCATTCTCTGTATTGCGCAGAATGGTTCATGTGACTGAGTACAGAGGATAAAATTTGGTAACATTTACTTTTTATTTTTTCTTTTAATTTTTTAATGTTTTATTTTATATTTGAGAGAGAGTGAGAGAGAGCACGTGCATGTGCATGAGCAGGAGAGGGGCAGGGAGAGAGAGAGAGAAGCTGTGCTGTTCTATCAGCACAGAGCCCAATGTGGGGCTCGAACCCACAAACTGCAAGATCATGACTAAAGCTAAAGTCAGAAACCGAACCAACTGAGTCACCCAGATGTCCCGTTTGGTAATATTTAAATAATCACCTAGAACTTACCAGGACTGTTTCTTGCGGAAAAAAAAGTTGTCTTATAAAACCATTTAAAGGAGACAACAAAAATATTATTAGATACCTCCTAAATATCTCTCATAATTTTTTTTCTTTTAATGGCAATAGGTATTGGTACCCTTTTAACCACATGCCTGCTACTCTCTGAGTATTCATTGTATTTGAAGGATTGGGTAAATTGCTCTATAAACTTTGTATTTAGGAAGTGAAATATTGACCAATTTGTAAGAATTTAAATTATCAAAATGAATGATAAACCTAAGTACAAAACTAAAGGCCGAAATGTTCAGTTGATATTTTCCTAAAAGGTAATAAAAAGTTACTTTTATATTACTCAAGACAGTTCTGGAGATGTGGGTCAAAATTGGGCTAATATTGGCATATCTGCACTCTCTTAAAGCAAGCTACCATTGTATGTATGTATGTGTCATTGACATACAACATTCTAGTAGTTTCATGTATACAACATAATACAATCTTCCATTTTAAATCTTTGCATCAATAACTGGATTCTTTTTTTTAATGTTTATTTATTTATTTTTGAGAGAGAGAGAGAGTACAAGCAGGGCAGAAAGAGAGGGAGACAGAGAATCCCAAGCAGGCTCCACCCTATCAGAGCAGAGCCCAGGAGTTGGATGCTTAGCTGACAGCCACCCAGGTGCCATCAATAACTAAATTCTTAAAGCAATTCCATTTCGAGAGACCAAGCATCTTGGAAAACTGGGATAAGCTAATCTGACAAGACTAAGGAAGAATTAAAAATTAAGTACAGAAATGCTATAGGATTATAATAAACAAACATACCTCCTGGGCTGTGACCGGCATTCCTCCTCCCCACTGTCTGCCTCCTGCATAAACAGGAAAAAGATTTAAAAAATTATTAAAAGCTGAAGTCTCATATAATATCAACAATGCAATTTAGTAAGCTTTATACGTAGGAGCATCTCATTTATCTTGTGCACTTGAACAAATTCCCTACATGAATAGCAACTTCAACCAACCCAGAAGGTTGATATGTATCAATAGAATTTATTTCTGGAAGAAGCTTTAACAAACAAATTTCATTAGATAACAAAATACTAATAGTTAAAAGAACTATCTCTGAAAACCAACTAAAGATGTTAAGCTATTGTTATGTTACTTCAAATTTTAAATAAGTGGGCATTCTGATTACTATGGGAAAATCTCATCAAGATGACCTATTAATAACTCTGATACCTAAACAACCTAAACAATGAGCACCACTTCACAAAATGCTCACAATCAAATCACCATCAACAAAATGGTACTATTTATTGAATATTTGTAATATGCCAGGCACCTTGCCCAACACTTTAGGTATATTGTCTTAAAAGTTCCGGAAGGTTGATGGTACTATATTTCTCACTGATTGTAAAACACACACACACACACACACACACACACACACACAGCTTAGGATAAATATCTTCTATCAATAAAAAAGCACTGAATCATAGTTTAATTATAATGTTTAGTTTTCTTAGTAGCACATAAAATAATGTTATAACATGGCAATTTTGACTCAGTGAAATATGGATTTTACAGATGAAGAAAATGAAAGCCAGAAAGAGGAAATAAGTTCAAGGAAATTCACATGCTGAAGTAGAATTAAAACTAATAAAATACTGCATCCCAACATATTGAAAAAGCTTACCCCTCCTTGGCCTAAGTCAGGACTTATAATGTAAGATATTATACAGATTTTCATGGACACATGAATATTGACATAAAGGAAAGGTGAGAAAAAATGTAAGAATTAATAATACTAAGGCACTAAAGTTTTCCTTTAAATTTGCTCCCTGACATTTCACATTTGTTTTTTGGTCACTTTTGCTCTATTTGGCAAACATAAAAACTGGAAGAGAAAAATGATTTCAAACAGTATGTGTACTGTCTGCCAATGAATGAGCCACCTACATTTTTGAATTTATGGAACTTTCTCCATTTACCTCTGTATCATTCTGTTTCCAGTCCTGGGCAGCTCCTATAATTTAAAACTCTAAAATTTTTATTCCCATGTTCTTTTTTCAAATAATAAATTAAAAATTTTTTTTTTTTTTTTTTTTTTTTTTTTTTACTTTTGAGAAAGAGACAGAGTGTGAGCAGCCGAAGGATGGTGAGAGAGGGAGACAGAATCTGAAGCAGGCCCCAGGCTCTTAGCTGTTAGCGCAGAGCTCAATGCAGGGCTTGAACTCACCAAGTGAGAGACCATGACCTGACCCAAATTCAGACACACAACCGTCTAAGCCACCCAGGTGCCCTCAATTTGTTTTCATTATTGATTTCAGGCATACCTACTATTATCTGCAAAGGGAAGAACACAGCAAAGACTCTACTCACAGAGGGAAGACAGGTTAAATGTCATAGTGCATTAAACTATTTGCCTGTAAGGGAGGTTTTAGGTTCAGAAGTATTCCCTTTAGGGATTGAAAAGAAAGGTATAAAAGGAAAAGAGCTGATTATCTCTAGAGTCAATAGTCAGAACCCGGAAAGTTTGCAAGAAACAAAATGAAAAGATTCAGATAAGCAAATGTAAATGTTAGATTTTGAGGCACAAGGGAACTATAATTAATAAAAATGATTTCTTGTAATCTAATTTTTCAAATAGTGCTTCGTAATTGTTATTACTGGTTAATAGAGCTAAACTTCTAATACATTCTTATATTTT
This sequence comes from Suricata suricatta, assembly GCF_006229205.1. NCBI lineage: Eukaryota > Metazoa > Chordata > Mammalia > Carnivora > Herpestidae > Suricata > Suricata suricatta. Next base: position 15,897,675 of record NC_043716.1, on the reverse strand, counting down.
TAATTGTATGAAAAGTTATATAAAGGTTATATGTAAGATAAATGTAAGTTATGAGGTGCAATGAGACAATGAATACCTATGAATACCATTTCACTTAATAGCTAAAACAGTACAAATACCTTTGCATCTCTGCTTATTAGCTATCTCCCATTCCTAGCTTCTCCCAAGTTGTGGCTACTATCTTGAATTTTAAGTATCATTTTCTTGCTCTCTCTCGACTATAAAAAATTTCAAACGTACAGACAGGTCAAAAGGCCTTGTAGTGAATATGTATATTCATCATGTGTATATTCTGCCATTAATATTTTATATACTTCTTCATTACATATAATTTTTCTGCCCATCCATCAATCCATCTTATTTTTTGATGCCTTTCAAAGTAAGTTACAGACATCAGTACATTTGTCCTTAAATGTGTATAATTAATTAGAATTCAGTATTATAGTTTTTTCCTTTTACAGTAAAATTTATATACAATGAAATGCACAAATCTTAAGTGCATAATTCAATGAGTGTGAGAAATTTATGTATCTGTGTAACCCAAACTTCTATCAAGAAATGAAACATTTTTATCATTTCAGAAACTTGTCTTCCACCTCTTCTCAGTCAACACCTGGCACCAACCACTCCTAGAGGCAACCACTCTTCTGATTTTTCTACAAACTTCCCCCCCAAATTAGTACATAGTATCCGATTCCATTTATATGATTCCACTGTTCATATAAATAGAATCATATAGCATGTACTCTCTTCTGTGAGGCTTCTTCTATGCAGCATTATGTTTTAAGATTCATCCAGGCTGCATTTAACAGGAGTTCATTCCTTTTTATTCCTGAGGATTCCATTATATGAATTCACCAGTCTGTTTATTCATCTCCTATTGATATATATGTTTGGGGTGTTTCGATTTTGTCCATAAAGCTGCTATATGAACATTCCTTTGTGGATTTTTGGTGGAAATATGTTTTTGTTTCTCCTGGGTAATGGGATAGATGCATGCATAGTTTTATAGGAAAGTGCCAGGCCTTTTTTCAAAGCGCTTGTAACACTTCACACTTATCAACAATGTATGAAAGCTGGTTACAGTTTAATTAGCAATTTTCTTCTCCAGTAGTTATTGTTTTCCATGTCCTCAGAATCTTTTGCTTAGCCTTCAGTCACAAAAATACTCTACCATATATATTTTTAAGATTAAAAAAATTTAAGTCATCTTTCCACCCAATGTGGAGCTTGAACTCATAACCTTGAGATCAAGAGTCACACACTTTACTGACTGAGGCAGCCAGGTGTCTACCATATTTTTTTTTTTAATAAAAGCTTTATGGTTTTATATATAGGGTCTATGACTCATCCTGAATAAATATTTGTATATGGTGTGAGGTAGGGGTGTGGAGTGAGGTTCATTTTTTCCACACATGGATATCCAGTTTTTTGTTTTGTTTTTTAAAAATATTTTTTATTTATTTTTGAGACAGAGAGAGACAGAGTATGAGCAGGGAGGGGCAGAGAGGGAGACCAGAATCAGACTCCAGGCTCTGAGCTATCAGCACAGAGCCCGACATGAAGCTCAAACCCATGAACGTTGAGTGAGATCATTACCTGAGCCGAAGTCGGGGGCCGAACTGACTGATCCACCCGGGCGCCCCATGGATATCCAGTTTTAAGTACCACTTGTTTATGACTTTCCTTTCCCCATGGATTACTTGGCTCCTTTGTAAAAAGTCAAATGACTGCATAGGTGAGGTCTATTTCTGGGTTCTTTATTCTGTTCCATTGATCTATTTGTTAATCTTTATGCCAGGACCATATTATCTTGGTTACTATACTTTATAGTAAGTTTTGAAGGAAATATAAATCCTCTAACTTAATTCTTCTTTTTCAAGAACACTTTATCTTCTAGTAAGACTTTTTGTCTTGAAATCTACTTTATCTGATATTAATATAGCCACTACAGACTTATTTTGCTCACTATGTTGAGCATATTTATGCTCACTTATTTATCCTTTATGTTTGCAAGACATATTTTTCAATCACATATATTTTAAAGACTGTCTCTTATAAACAAAACATAGCTGCATCTTGTTTTATTTTTATTTTATCCATTGTGACAATCTTAGCCTTTTTTCTTAAAATTAAAAAAAATTTATTTATTTTTGAGAGACAGAGAGGTAGAGCAGGAGCAGGAGAGGGACAGAAAGAGAGGGAGACACAGAATCCAAAGCAGGCTCCAGGCTCCAAGCTGTCAGCACAGTACCTAATGTGGGGCTCAAACTCACAAACTACAGGATGATGACAAGATTCAAATCTTGAATACAATGGAATACTACTTGGCAATAAGAAAGAATGAAATCCTGCCATTTGCAGCAATGTGGCTGAAACTGGAGGGTATTATGCTAAGTGAAATAAGTCAGATAAAGACAGATTATCATATGTTTCATTCATATGTGGAACTTGAGAAACTTAACAGAAGACCATGGGGAAAAGGAAGGGGAAAAAATAGTAACAAACGGAGAGGGAGGGAGGCAAAAAATAAGAGACTCTTAAATACCTCTGAGGATTGATGGGGGTGGGGTAGCAGGGGAGAGGGGAAAATGGATGATGGGCATCAAGGAGGGCACTTGTTAGGATGAGCACTGGATATTGTACGTAAGTGATGAATCACAGGAATCTACCCCCCAAAACCAAGAGCACACTGTATACACTGTATGTTAGCCAATTTGACAATAAATTATATTAAAAATAAAACAAAATCGTGAAAAAAATGAATATAGACATGTCATTTTAAAAAATGGGGAAAAAATGGAAAGAGGTAGAACCAATGAAGTAAATTAAAATAAAATTCTAAAAAATATCAAAACAACACAAAAGAAGGTAGAAAAGGAGTAATAGAGGAATAAAAATGTAGGTGACAAAAAGGAAATAAATAGTAACATTGTAGACCCATATCTAACTATATCAAGTTACATTAAATGTTAAGGTACAAAATGCTGCAATTAAAAGGCAAAGGGGTGCCTGGGTGGCTTGGTTGGTTAAGCATTATACTCTTGATTTTGGCTCAGGTTATGATCTCATTGTTTGTGTGTTTAAGTCCTGCATCAGGCTTTGCTCTGACAGCTCAGAGCCTGCCTGGGATTCTCTGTCTCCCTGTCTCTCTGCCCATCCCCCTGCTCATGCACGGAAGCTCTCGCTCAGAATAAATAAATATATATTTTAAAAAAGACTTTTAAAGATTGTATTATATGTATGTAGTCTTCCCAATATGCTTTTTTAACACTAAGTTTTTACTGAGGTAAAATACTTAGATTGTTTCCAATTTTTGGTGACCGCAACCATGCTGCCACAAACGTTCTTGTAAATGCCTTTAGGTCTACATGCATAGGAGTATACCAGAGAGTGGGACTGCAGGAGTACATAGAAAACAAAGGTTAACATTTACAAGATAGTGCCAAATTATTTTCCAAGGTGGTTGTGCTAATTTATACTCTCATCAGGAGTATATTACTATTACTAGCTTCAGACTCTTATCCTCATACCTAAAATGAGTAGACCAAAAGGGAGATAATTCAAATTATTCTCAGTTCTTTGGTGGATTTTTCTACCTAAGGGAATTTTGGTGAAAGTATATAGAGAAGTAATTAGGTGCTTCCTTAGTGGGTATACACAGCCAAAACCAGTTATATTTGGAGAAATGAACTAGCATGTATTGAACATCATTATGGGCCAAGTGCTTTATATATTATTTTATTTAATGTGCACCATAGTGGGATTTGTTCAAAGTTATGATGCCAATAAATGGTATAATTAGGATTTGAACTCAGGTCTATCTTTCTGCTATAATCACACTTCCTCTAAACTAAGAATCTGACAGTGATACCTAGATCCAGAGATGGGGCTAGGCAGTGAGCCATAAAGAAAGCATTTCTTTTTTCAGGACTCTGTCATTTTTCTATGACTTCAACACTTTAAAATAGTGCCAAAGGAGTGGAAAATTCCTTTGGCACGTGCGCGCACGCGCGCGCGCGCGCACACACACACGTCAGAGTAGTGTTTCTTTCCTTTGTTCCTTTAAAAAAATTTTTTTTTAATGTTTAGTTTGAGAGAGAGGGGGAGATAGAACGTGAGTGGGGGTGAGGCAGAAAGAGAGAGGGAGACACAGGGACTGAAGCAAGTTCCAGGCTCCAACCTGTCAGCACAGAGCCTGACATAGGGTTTGAACCCACGAACTGCAGGATCATGGCCTGAGCAACCAACCAAGCCTCCCAGATGACCCCAGAGTAGTGTTTCTAACACAAGATCCTCTACATTTTTCTTTCTTTTTTAGGTTAATATTACAATCATCATGGCAATGAATGATTGGCTTCCCATTTGTATTACTTGCAAAAAGAAAAAAAGAAAAAACCAGCTTTGTATATAGAACAACTTAGTGTGTATCAAGGCATTACAGGCCTTAGAGCAAAATGGATTTAAAAGGAATAATGAAAATACTCAATTATTGAAAATGCTCAAATTCATTGCCCAAAATGCAAAGATAAAACACTGCTTATTCATTAAATCACACAGTTAACCTTGAACAGTGGCATTTAAATGGTAGCTAAAGGTAGAATGCTTACTATTCTAGTCTAACAAGTGCATTTGACAGATATAACCAACTACCTTGTCATGTAACTTCACACAGTTAGAAACAATAACAAAAAAAGCCAAATAGCCAATCTGCTCAGAACATTAGAAGTTACCCGGGGAAAAGTACGGAGATAGTTCTTAGTTTCTTCTTAGTGGACAGAAGAATTTCTAATGTGTAAGCAGGAGATCCAACTAATTAAATGACAAAATACATGTTTGTTGTTCTTTTTATATTCCAGGGTCCTACTGTTAAATATTATTCTCGATGTTCTTAAGAAAAATTCAACCTATAAACAATATGGTATGAGATTGTAAGAGTACATTTAATTTTAGGGTATTCAGGAACCATTAAGTATGAACTGAAAGATTAATACATTCTTATGAATCTACTACCTGAGCATAAAAGGAGGTTGCAAGGTAAAAATGTTTAGAAAAATGTTAAGCACTCAAGTGATACTTGCTGATGAGGAGGCCGAGGAGAGGGGAGGTACTGCTAGCCTTGAAAAATGCTGCCCTAGAAAGGTATAAAGCAAGTACCTTCCCAAATCTTACCCAAGATTCTTTATACTTTCCATATGCTCCAATCCAAGTAGACTCATTCATTATACTTCAAAGGTACCTATTAACTTCGTCTGCACTGTTTCATCAATGTGGAAGGCCCCTCCCCAGATTTCAAACCTGGTTTCAAAAGCCTGAAGTTCATGACATTTTTAAAAAGTTACCTGACTGATAGGCTGTCTGTCTCCCTCCAAACCTGACAGTTATTGTGTATCTTTCTTGTGGCGCCACTCAGTTCTGTTTCTGGTATTGGGAGCTGTTGCTGGATGTCTTTGGTCTGCAATCCTTATTCCACTTTGAAAATGTATTTAATATGTGCATCTTAATTCACTCGTGAAAATTTCAGAATTGCTGCACTGTCTTTATCTACATCAGATCCAACTTTTTGAGGCTATTGGTTTTAAAAAGTAAGAAGTCTTACTGGGTTCTGAACTTGTTATATCTGACAAGTACGCAATATGAAAACTTCACAAGGCTCTTAATTCTGGCTCCCTTTAGAATTTTTTTTAATAACAAAATCTCTAGGCCTTATGCCTACTGATTTTTATTCCTTGGCTTTGAGGTGGGGCCAATGGTGTGCTGGGGCTGGTTAGTAAAGGCTCATGAGAGCTAATTGTTAAGAGTTTCAGGAATCTTGTGACACACTGGTAGCCTGAAATTGGCCATGGTGGGAGTATTTACCAGGAAAATCAGCAAGTGCTACAAGTCAGCCCCTACTCAGAGAACAGGTTTCTTAACAATTACCAGTACATCATGAGGTGTGGGGCCCAAGAATCTGTACACTTTATTAATTTTTTAATGTTTATTTATCTTGAGAGAGAGAGTGCATGCACACACATGTGCAAGAGGGGGAGGGGCAGAGAGATGGGGATAGAGGAGCTGAACCAGGCTCTGCACTAACAGCAGTGAGCCTGATGTGGGGCTTGAACTCATGGACTGCAAGATCATGACCTGAGCTAAAGTCCAATGCTCAACTGACTGAGCTACCCAGGTACCCCAGAGTCTGGACATTTATGCTTCTTAGATAGATAACTTGTTAGGTAACTAACAACCAGTTAAGATTAAAAACCTTTGTCTTAAATCATTGGAAAAACATAAAAAAAAAAACAGGATACACATAGCTACTACTCCCTCAGGGTAACTGTGCTAGGTACAAGGGAGATCACTGGTGATGGGAACTTAGCTCTCCAAAATGATATATTGTCCCCCTTCCTAAGACTGAAAGGTCTGCAAGAGCAGGTTTGCACAGTGGCAGTCATATGCTTAGCAGATATTATATGAATTAAAAAATATTGTCCAAGGTATCATAACCACTAAGTGGCAGAATTAGGAATAAACCTTGGGCTAATTTAAGTGTATTATGTGCTTAATCTCCCTTAAATTATTGGTCATATCCTTGATTTGTCAATCCAAGACGAGTGCTTAAAATCGGGTAGAGATCAAGCAGTATCTGATTTCAAACTATACTACAATACTATAGTAATCCAAACAGCATGGATTACTGGATTACAGGCATAAAAACAGACACACAGATCACTGGAATAGAACTGAGAGCCCAGAAATAAACCTACACTTTATGGTCAATGTACTCCTACAACAAAGGAGGTAACAATGTACAATGAGGAAAAGACAGTCTCTTCAATAAATGGTGTTGGGAAAACTGAACAGCTAACATGTAAAAGAATGAAACTAGACCTTTCCTGCACAATACAACAAATATTTCAAAATGGATTAAAGACCTAAATGTAAGACTGGAAACCATAAACTCCTAAAAGAAAAGAGGCAATAATCTCTGAGTCTTCAACCTGAGCAATATTTTTTTAGATATGTCACCCAAGGCAAGGGAAACAAACAAAAACAAATAATTGGGACTATATAAAACTGAAAAGCTTTTGCACAGCAAAGGAAATCATCAACAAAATGAAAAGGCAACCTGCTGAATGGAAGAAGATATTTGTAAGTGATGTAACCAATGAGGGGTTAATATCTAAAATATACAAATAACTCAGAGAACTCAACACTCCAAAATAATATGATTAAAAAATGGGCAGAGGACCTGCAAAGACATTTTCCCAAAGACTTATAGATGGCCAACAGATGCATGAAAAGATGCTCATCATCAGGGAATTGCAAACACAACCCCATTGAGATTATCACCTCACATCAGTCAGAATGGCTAGTACCAAAAAGATAAGAAATAAATGTTAGCGAGGATGTGTAGAAAAGGGAACCCTCCTCAGGCACTGTTGGTAGGAATGTCAATCGATGCAACCACTATACAACTGATGCAACTGTACTATACAATCCAGTAAACCCACTTCTGGGAATTTATCCAAAAACGCTAATTCAAAAAGATAAATGCATGTTTATCTCTGTTTATTGCAATGTTATTTACAATAGCCAAGATATGGAAGCAACCTAAGTGTCCATCAGCAGACAAATAAAGAAGATGTGATATATATGGAAAATGGAGTATTACTCAGCTGCAAAAAAAAAAAAAAAAAAAAGAGATCTTGCCATCTGCAACAACATGGATTGACCTAGAGGGTATTACGCTAAATAAGTCAGGCAGAGAAAGATAAATACAATATGATTTCACTTATATGAAGAATCTAATAAAACAAAACAAATAAGCAACGACAACAAAAAAAACCAAAATGAAACAGACGCATAAGTATAGGAAAAAACCCTAGTGGTTGCCAGAGGGATGGCGGATGGGGTGATTCATGAAATAGGTGAAGGGGATTAAGAAGTACACACCTGTAGTTATAGAATAAATCACAGGGATGTGAGGTACATCATAGGGAATATAGTCAATAACATTATAATAACCTTGTATGGTGACAAATGGTAAGTACACTTACGAGCAGTTCATAATGTATATAACTATGGAATCATTATGTTATATATCTGAAAATAATATGCCAACTATACTTCAAAAAAGCAAGCAAGCCAGCAAGCAAGCTGTCCAAAGAACACATGCAGAAGGGTAATGAAGGAACACTGATTACCTGCCAAATATTACTAAACTAACAGCAAAATTATTTCAAATTTTCCAAAGCCATTTTCAAACTGAGGAGTTGATAAATGCAGTTAATGGCTCTGACCAAAAAGAAATTAGAATATTTATGACATTGATTTACGGATAAGTCTAGTTTGATAGGGCGGAAATGCATTACTATTTTCCAAGTATTCATATTTAAATCTAGACAATTAGCTATTCAGCCTTGAATATGGAAAGAGACAGAGTGAGAATATGGGATATATTTGGCAACTAAATCCTCAACATAGTCACTAAAAGCTGCTGGAGACCACAGGGGACAAAAAGAAACGGTGAGACAGTAACATAGGTAAGGAGTTCATCTTTCTGAAGAGATAAGGCTATTATTATATTTGAAGAGTGGATCCAACAATTACAGTATAAACGCATGGCACAGTAAGTACATTTCATAGACGTTTAGGAGATATGGTAAGTCTAATACTGAAGGAAGCCTAAGACCTGAAGAGGCACAGAGACTGACAGGGCACCTGAGGCATAAGAAAAAAGGAAGGAAAGAGGAATATGTTTGACACATTGGGGTGCTGGTGAGCTGACCAGCTGAGCTGAAATCCAGGGCTTGCCTCCATGTGAGTTGCAAAGTTGCCAAGGGCAGAGATCTAGACCTGATCCTATGGGGAGGCTAGGGAAGGTATTTATCAGCATCTTAGAAAATGGGACAAAATTATAAATACGTTGCTATGGTGGTAATAAAAAACTTTTTAAGGAAACAGAGGCAAAAACTTGGAAAGCCAATTGTGAAAAATGAGGCCCTTTTCCTAAAGCCAGAAGACGCTGTTCAGTTTAACCACAGATCTCCACTAGAGGGCAGACAAGTCAAAGCTTATTCTGTGGTTGTCTGGAGAAACTGCCTCCACAGAAAATACAAAGAGAACATGTCTTGTGTTGTTTAAAGACCATTTTCAGTGCTTTCAACCTTGGACAGAGCCTTTAGCTAGCATATAAATCTTTCACAGAATAGCTTTCTGTGGTGTAAACTGCTTCTTAATTGCAAGATGGACCAGTGGAAAAGTTCTTCTTTGGGAATCTAGTTTAGGTGGCAGGCACACATGCTTATACATTGCAAACATAACTGGAATGCCAATAGCAGCACTGATTACTGACTACCTTACTTTGATCTTCCCCTCCCATCTCAGGCACATCCTAACCACCACTCAGACCAATGCCTAACAATGTGTATATTATCTGGACCATGATTTCAACCTAGGTTCTCCTTTTGGTCAACTGGGGATGTGCTTGGTCTTAGAGACGCATTCCTTTAAAGTCAGTGAGGTGAGGATCTTATTTGTACATTTGACTCAGCAGGCTGAGTAGCTGTCATGTAGGGCTGTTAGTGGGAATCCTCAGGTCTCACTAACATAACATGAATGCTAACATCTAAATAAAAGGGTTGAGAATTCCATCAAACTTTTTAGATGCTAAGGCTAGATTTTGCAAGTACATAAACATTTTTCTTGTTTTTTTTCATTAGTTTTTTAATTTGTTATTTAAATAATAGTTAACATATAGTGCACTATTGGTTTCAGGAGTAGAATTCAGTGATTCATCACTTACATATAATACCCAGTGATCATCATAACAAGTGCCCTCCTTAATACCCATCACCCATCTAGCCCATCCCACCAAACATTTGTCTGGTTCTCCATAACCATGTGTCCTATGTATGGATTATCTAATCTTTTTTTTTTTTTTAAAGAAAGAGGTTAGTTGAAAGATGATTTCTTTGTATATACATACCACTTCCACAACAGAAGTGGAGCTAGAGGGTATTATGCTAAGCAAATTAAGTCAGTCAGAGAAAGACAAATACCATATGATTTCACTCGTATGTGGAATTTAAGAAAAAAAACCAGACCATATGGAAGGGGAAAAAAGAGAGAGAGGGAAACATTTTTTCTGTTTTGATCTCTTGCAAAGTATCTGTCATTACACCAACAAGGGCAGTCATAGGTTGACTTTCTGTTATTAGCTGGAAGTAGTTTTCTTTCACTCTTAAAATTTTTTTTTTATTTTTAAAATTTTAAGTAGGCTCCACACCCAATGCGGGGCTTGAACTCATGACCCGAAGATCAAGGATCCACTGACTGAGCCAGACAGGTGCCCCAATTTTCTTTCACTCTTGGTCAATGCTATTATCACAAGTATTTTCTTTCTCCTTGGAAAATAACAATAGTTAGTTTCTCGATAATGACAGCATTTAATTTCAGGTATTAGGTATTTCAACTGCAGGTGAATTTTGCTATACTCAAATTCTGGTAGTATCTTTAACAAGCCAGGTCATCTTGTATCTCAGACTTTGCTATATTGTTCCCTTTGCCTATGGTATACTTCATTCCCCACTTTGCTTGCCTACTTCTACTTAAGTATAGTGGAACAGATACTTGAACCAAGGTGTCCCATTTTCTTTAATTTTGTAGATTCAGTCTTCACAATTATTTACTATTTTAATTTAAACACAAAAATGTAGTAATAATTCCTAGCACAAGAATATTCACAGCCATACCTACTGTACGTTTTCACATGGCCAATCATTTTAGAGGCTTGCATAACAGAATTCTGATAGAAACAAAGATGAATGGGGCAATGTTGTCAATAACAGTTAGGAATCAGCGACCTGATCATCATCCTCTTCTTTTAGAAATACATTCTATTTATTTTACTTTAGGTCACCATATCCAATAATTTTTTTCTTTATAGATTCTCTATTTTTAGTTAAATATTTAATGAGTTTCCTAAAAATGTAGCTCATTAATTCATCTATAATTTATAGTGGCTAATGGTTTAACAGTAGCAATATAACTTCATTTTCCCCCCAAAACAGTTCATCAGTTATTTCGGTACTATCTGGATAGTGACCAATTTCCCCCCACTAACTAGAAATCCTACCTTAATTATACATTAAATATTTTCATGTACTTGGTTCTATTTCTGGGAGTGGTAATACCTATACTATCCTTGCAGAAAATAAAAGTATAGAAAGTAAAGGAAGACCCATTAAACTGTGAGCTTTTTAAAGGCAGGGACTATGTTTTATCTTTACATCCAAGTATCTGGCACATAGTATGTGTCTTGGTTTTCTTTTTTAAACATCTTGTTGAGACATAATTCACCTGTTTACTTTTTAGAATCTTCATGTGGTTAAATATGTGTTCTTAAGTAGGTGATCATGCATTCTATACATTATTTTTTTAAAGATTTTATTTTATGTAATCTCTACATCCCACATGGGGTTCAAACTCATGATCTAGAGATCAAGAGTTGCATGTTCTCCCAACTGAGCCAGCCAGGCAGGCACCCTTTGTGGTCACACAGTTTAAAATTATGCCATATATTCAAATATAAAAGAATATACGTAGAGAAGAAAGCAGTAAATTAAAAAATCTATTTACAAACTGAAAAACATTTTTACCATATATAAAACAATGGATTAATAGATTCAATAAACAAAGAATTCTAATGAATCAATAGAAAAAGTCAAATATCCCAACAGAAAAATAAACCAAACTAATTCACAAATGAGATACAAATGGGCTGGAAAGGATGTCAAAATATAGTTAGCTTGAATTTTTTTTTTTTTGAGAGTGCAAGAGGGGGAGGGGCAGGTAATAGTGTACAAAACAGTCAAGAATTCATGAAAATGGACAGTCTTTCTAGCAATCTGTATTAAGAGCTTTAGAATGGGTCATATTTTTGACTTTGTAATTTCGTGTCTAGAAATGTATTCTAGTGAAAAAAAAATTAGAAATATCCCCAAAGATTTATTTATAAAATAAATACTAAAGGCAGACTACTCATAACAAACAAGTCGTAAGCCACCTTAATGTACAAAAACAGGAGGAGGTGAGTAAATTAAGAGACTACTAAACAACAGGATTTTATTAAGCTATTAGTTTATTCTAAAATGAGAACATGATCTGAATGTAAGGATTACTGAAAAAAGGGCAAGCTTTTTATTGAATGTGGTTATAAGTGGTAACTTTTTTGTTTATGATCACTTATATTTTCTAAACTTTCTACAATGATCATGTATTATAATCAGAAAAACATTAAGATGTAAAGTAGGGACATGAGAGAAATGTATAGATTCCTATTCTTCTTAATTAGATGTCTTCTGATATATTAGGTAGAAGATTATATATACCGTCTAACCAATGTTTTAAAAGAGGCATAATTAATAAGTTGGAAGATCATCAACTAGTAAAAGCCTCTGTTAGCAGTTGGCTACCTGAGTAAATGATATGCACCCTTTCCTTTCTCTCTGAACAGCAGCTTCTAAGCTCTTGCTATAGCCATGTGAACTCAACTCAAGTTCACAACTTTTCCTATTTAACATCCTTTTTTCTCTAGAGGCATTCTTTTTAAACTGGGATAGAAGTACCCCAGGGTCATGCCTCAGTGTGGTAGGAATTACTGAAATCAAAGTGAATGAATATAAATCATATTCCCAGAGCATCAGTTTTCCTTGATGGGAGGTAATATTTTTTATAGTAACAGAGATAGATATATAAATGTGAAGTCTGAAGTAGATCATGAGAATCTAAATAAATCTCAGGCTTATAATAGACTCCTTTAAACTCTATACACCCAGACTGCCAGGGGTTTCCTATTCATTCCCCTTTGCTGTTAGAGAAACTTCTGGTGGAAAAATTTGAGGAGCACTGCAGAGGACTGTGGTGTATAACTTTATGTATGTGTATGTAAATATGTATGTATTTAATTTGTTATTATTATTTTTTACATAGGTTCTACACCCAATGTGGGCCTTGAACTCCTGACCCCAAGATCAAGAGTCACATGTTCTACCAACTGAGCCAGTCAGGCAACCCTTGCTGTGTTTAACTTTGTGAGGGCCTGGGTGGCTCAGTCGGTTGAGTGCCTGACTCTTGATCTGGGTTCAGGTCATAATCCCAGGGTTGTGGGATTGAGCCCTGTGAAGGGCTCCAAACTGAGCAAGGACCCTGCTTAAGATTCTCTCCCTCATGTGCACTTGTACATGTTTTCTCATTCTCTCTCTCTCTCTCCCCCATGCTCATGCTCTCTAAAAAGAAGATAAATCTTTAAAAATAAAATAAAATAAGATACAATAAAGCTTATGCCTAATTGAACAATTAATCTATAAGTTAAATTCTGGGTAGTATGGCCAGCTAATAAATATGAAAAGATCAGATCAGATTTCTTGATCTCCCCTTAAGATTACTTACAGGGAGGACACAACTTTATTTGGTTTCCATAAACAAAGCTTGAAAAACAAAAGTGGTGAAAAAGTTGATTGAGTACTTTAACCCACAAACCCAAAGCCTCCACCTCCAAGCTTACTTGAAGTGAAACAGAGGTGCAGAAATGAAGAAAAAATATGAAGTTATAAATCAGAATGTGATCTAATTCCTAATATAAGTTAGGCCCAGCTAGTGAACCTTGCAAACACAGTGGATGGACATCATAAGGAATCCAATTATTAATTGTCTTCTACAGTTTAAAACACTCCTGGCTTTATCTTATTAATAGAAATAAATGACAGAGGGAAAAAATTGGCAACTTATTGCAGGAAACTTTTAATTACACTCACAGTCCCATTAACCTTGACAACGTACCAACTCAATTATAACGAGAGCACCTCCCCCACTAATATAAGTCCAAGGAAGAACTGCATGAATACAAAATACTGTTTAAAAGAAAGCTAAAATCTTATGAGAAAGTAGTCATCTGAATTTCCCCACCAATCTGTTAAAAATTAGAATTATGTAGTGTCAATTTTTAGATTATCTAACCCACCTCAGAAGCTTCTTGGCTACTCACTCTTATGTGTATTGTTTTTCATTAAATACTCCTACAATATCTCCCCATTTTCTCCTCCAGCCTCATTTTTACTTCCCTAAGGCTCCTATCTACCTTTCCCTTGCATTTTGCACAAACTTCAAGAAGTTTTCTCCCTGGTATTTTTATACCTTGAGATAACTTCAGAAAAAGTTTACACTCTAAAGTTTGGGAAAATATTGATGCATCTCTCCCACCACTCACTCACTAGTTAACAGTCTAGAATAGAAGTAACTATTAAAAGTAACTTTTCAATGCAATCCTTTTTCTTCTTCCATCTGCAGAGAGTTCAGAATGTACCTCATTAGTGATGCTTTGGATTATCAGAATTCTGACAATCAAGACAGGAAGCCTCTGATGATAGATTAGTTTGCTAATTATCCAATGTTATCTATTAGTAATGTATTCTTTGATCTAGATTCCCCCCCCCCCCAAATGAATAGAACTGGGGAGGAAAAGGGAGAAAAAAAGTAAACAATAAAAGTCAAGATGGGTATACCTGATAGGAAGCCCCTTTCCCTAGAATTTACAGATTCTAGTACAAATAAATTTAACTGAAAACATTTATCCCTCAATGTAATTAGTTAGAGATTTCTTCTTGAGAAACTAGTACAGTCCCAAGAGGGATTTTGCTATAGGTAAAAATCCAAAGGACAAAATAAAAGCACCAGCAATTCCATAAGAATGCAATTCCTGGAAGCAAAAATAGTTTTAAAAAGACCCTTCCTAGCAGTATCTTGGTCAGTAAATACTTTGAAGCAACCACCAAGAAATATTTATTACTTCCCAATTTCTTGAAAACATAACTTTCCTGATAAACAATGTCTTGAATATCCCATGAAAAGAGTAACAAAGGCTACTAAGTAAGTGTTGGTAAAATGAAACATTACACACTACTATCATATAACTTAAGAGTCAACTGAAACTATGGAATAAAATCATAGCTATAAAGTATGCTGTAGATTAAAAAAAAAACCCAAAAGCCCTCTAGAGCATCTGGGTGGCTCAAGTCAGTTAAGCATCTGACTCTTGATATCAGCACAGGTCACAATCTTATGGTTCATGGGTTTGGGCTCTACACTGGCAGTGGGGAGCCTGCTTGGGATTCTCTCTCTCTCCTTCTCTCTGCCCCTCTCCTGTTTGCTCACTTGCTCATGCTCTCTCTCTTAAAATAAACTTTAAAATTAAAAAAAAACCCTCTCAAACTATCAAAGCAAATTGAGATGACAGACAAAATGCTTTCATACTATATTTCCTGCAAGATCTAAGAGACCAACAATAAGAAAACCTGGGCCTTGAAGAAAATCAGAGGTGGCCTACAGTTGTATCTCTGTGTATGACGTGAACACATTTACATAGGCATCACCAGTCTTGAGTAAGTGCTTCCACAGACTGCACCATGGAAATGAATTTTATAAATTTTTATAAATTTACAATTTTAATAGCTTTGTGGAATCACAAACTGAATACTCAGTATGCACAATCCAATGGCAAGGAAGCAGTCATTAATAGTTACCTGTGACAATGATGAAAGCTATGTAATATATCCAGACCCGATCCTCTGCCTTTAGAGCAACTACACTGCATAGATAACTTAGTAACTAACCAATGCTGGGTTCATAAATACTTATTTCTTGCTGATATAAGCCAAGGGTTTAAAACAATGTCACATAAGTAAAATATAATACTAAAAATATTTCTCTAGTGAAGTAAAACATAGCCATTTTTTAAACCATTCTATTTTACATGAACTAGTCCCATGACATTTTCATACTGGGGTATTGGGAAAACTCATCCAAAAGTCATGGTTCTTCCCCTTATATTGGTTAAAATAAAGACCAATGCCAATAGTACTTATGCTAATAATATAGAGACAAAATAAATGTAAACTAAAGGGTATCCCACAGGTTGTGAATATTCAACTTTTGTTCTAGACTTCGCTTCAAAAAGCTTTTGTGAGAAAAGCAAACTATGTTTCTATATGATTCTTTACATTCTTACATTTTTCAAAAATATGTCCACAGAAATATGGGACATGATCCTTTAGATCTACATGCCAATTTATTCAGGAAGTGTCTCATAAGTCACTTGCATCTCCAAGTACTGTACAAGGTATGGGGATAAGACAGATATAGTCCTGCTTCAGTCTGATAAAAGAAGCAATCGTAAGTAAATAAGCAAAATAAATTGTTATCTACAAATAGTTGGGAAATAAAATAGTATTACTGGTTTTTATCACACATACATATTGACTGTGCACCCCAGGTCCCAGTTTTTATGCTGGCTGCAGTAAAAATCCTAACTCCCTCCTAGAAGTTATTCCTCACAGCTTCTATTCATTCCTCATCATTCATTTACAGAATAAAACAAATTTAAATAAAACATTTCCATTGAATTTCTGATATGAGTGCTGCCATGGAGACTACCTCACAGGCTATTAATGTAAGCTTTGAATTTTAAATTATAAAGGAGCCAACTAGAAAACTAACTAGAAAATTTTAAAAATTCAGATAAGATTGAATTCAGCCCATTGCCACCTCTCTCTTGCCCCTGGTCCTTTGACTGTGCAGCAACTTCTGACTCTACTATTTGGGGGCACTGTCAGCCATGATAACTCCAGGTACTTTCATTTCTCTCTTCTTCTATACCACCTACAAGCATTGGAAAGATGTCCACTCAGAACTCAGACCACTGCAAGTTATTCTTAGCACTACATCCCAGGGAAATGCTTCAGTCAAAAACATGTTTTGCTTTGACCTTCTTTCATCAATGACTTGGCTCCTGCTTTTTAGGAAGAAAACCCATGCAAATTCCTCAAGTCTCTGATCTCCCCAGATTGGCTATGAGCCCTCCTTCCCTAAAGTTCTATTCTATCTTCTTGTATTTATCTACTTTTTAAAATTATAATTACATGTATTCATGACTTATCCCTATTTATTAAGAGTGAAATACCTAATAGTTGCTCTTTAAATATTTACTGAATGAGTGAGTCATTGGAGCAAATTATGAAAAAAAACTTCCTACGTAAGGAAAGGGCAAATGAGTAAAATGGACTTCATAATAATGAAAAAAACCATGGAGGTTATGAAAAAACCATGGAGGGGGTACATTCTGGTCTACTACATAACAATAAGGACTTAAATAATCAGCCAACCAAGGCAATAAGTAAAGAATATCTAATATGTTATACCTAATAAAACTTGGAATTCATGGTAATAAGAGACTGGAAAAGAAACTAAATAACAACCTGGGTCAAATTTGTAGCTATGTAAGGGCAAAGGCTGCACTTCATATGACCACAGATAGAACCAGAATCACCAATGCAATCTCATTCACTCTATCTTGTCTTCTGAATCAAAGATGCTGCTACCTCCTTATACACTAACCTACCCTGTTAGCATTTCCAGTGATGGGCAACCTCCAAGCTCAGTTACCCAAGACCGGCAACTATAACAAGTATTGCACTTCCTCAATCTCATGAAACTAAGCAAATTTCAAGTGGCATATATTTCTAGCTGTGAAAAGCTTTTGTTAAAATGATATCATACAAATACTGAAGAAAAACTTCTTATGAGCCAGGTACTCTTTCCTTTCTTCTGGCCCTAGTTTTCCCCAATCCTCATTTCCATAAAGCACCTTTAATAGACAGTTAATAGCTCTTGGTTTTGGGAAAATTAACCTAATTGTAGTTTTTCCTGAAGATTACAGTGGGACCTACCTGGCCATATTTACCACTGTTAAATGAGGCTAATCTTCACTACTTAATCACATTTGCAAAGGGATTGGGACAATATTGTGCTATTGTGTTAGTAATAATGGTGAGCTGAAAATTTTGCTTACAAAAATCAAAGAGCTTGGGACATCAGTAGGCTTAATCTTTTCTCCTCAAAAGACAATTTCTATCAGGTTTCTTTTGAAACTTTTTAGAAGTGCCAAAGTATAGTTGTGAAAAACTGAAGTTTTACTCCACTGAAAACTAAAATTAAAAATATTTTTTATGTAGAGGAAATGCCGATTATAATTAAGGAAATTTATGCAATATATAAAATAAGCTGACTTGCTAGGAAGGTGAAGATGCTTTAATTAAATAGAAGGGTTTCAAGGAATTTCATGTGATATATTAAAATCAACAATAGTTTCATATTTTAAAAAGGGGCATTGGAAAGGTTAACTTTGTAACATTTTCATTAAAAAATGAAAGAGGTCCATATGAGACACAGATGGCTACAAAATTAAAGTTTCCAAAACAGTATAAGCAGATATCTTCCTCATCCCACTCAGGATTGGACACTGTGCACTGGGCAGAACCCTTCTTCATGTTCCTCAGCTCTAACCCCCTGTATTAGGGCATGCAACCCTTAATTCCCACAGAGACTCCCTCCTCACTCTTCTCAGGTTCCAACAATCCACTTCAGGGCTCCAACATCCCACTCACACTGGGCCTTGGTGCCTGAAGACACCTATCATGCATAGTCCCATCTAATGGCTTTTGTACTAAGTTGTTAGAGAAAGAAAGAAAAGTGTTTTATTCTTTTAGTGCTTTTATTATAAACACAAATAAATACAACCACATTTCTCTAACAAGTATTTATTGAGCTTCAACTATGTGCAAGGCATATACTAGATCCAACAGAACTACGTAGCTCTCCAAGAGCTTCTTTTCCGAGGAGCCCCACAGTATCTCTACTTATTACTCAGGATGTTTTTCGGTCTCAAGTAATTAAAAAAAGCCACCCCCAAATGGCCTAAACAATAAAGGAAAAGTTTCATCTTAAATCTGTAGCTGAACTTTATTATCGATGCAGTTTTCCCCATCTTTTGGTTCTGCCATCCTGATTGTAGCAGCGTTTCTCTCAGGCTAATATGGTCTCAAGTTAACTGCCATATTCAAGGTCAATTACATATATACCCAGCAACCGTCAGTTGAAGAAAACAGCTCTTTTCCTGTGTCTCTTTAGTACAAGGAAAACCGTCCCAGAAGCCTCCCTGAAACCCCACCTCTTCCAGCTTCCCCTATCATCTCACTGCTTTGACCTGGATCACATGGTTAAGCCAACTGCTAGCAAAGGGATGGCACCCTCAGACTGGCTGCTAATGAAACGACAAATAATTTTATTTTCAACAATAAATAGCCTTTATTTTCCCACTTAAGCCAGTTTTATATTACTGTAAACCAAAAACCCTGACAAATACATTATGTACCACATTTTCCCATGTGCACAATCAAGGAGAAGAATAGGAAAATTTTTTCTATTTTATAGGTAGAATCACCCAAGGTGCTCTGCCCATGAGAATATGCTCTTCACACAAACTGGAGAGTCAAACACAAATACTGAAGATTACAATAAAGAAATAAAAGAATAGGTATGTGTCAGTGCCTGTGGGTGTCTAATTTTTTCTTACAATAAAATGTTCCCCAAAATTTTGGTGAAAAATTTTATACATCTGCCTTTAAAGTGTAGCACTGGGGGCATGTTTTGTGTGGCATGAACAAATGACACTGACTCAAAGAGGTGTGGCTCAAAGATGATGTTCATGTCCACAGAGCTCACTGCTGCCTGTATTACACACTCACTCTGCAACGAAGGCAGCTTCCTTGATGGTTATCTGCCAAAAGTTCTTTTTAATTCCAAGGCTTCCTTACTGATACTACATGGCTGCAAGTCAGGCTTTTGTTCAATCTATCCTTAAACCATTTCCTCCTACCTGTCTGATTTCTGTTTTCAGAGAGCAAGGCCTCCTTAAGGAGATACCCCTCTGTCCAGGCCACATAAGAGAAGTTGTCATGGGCAAGGCCAGAATGCTTACACAGTGTCTGAGTTTTAAACACCTGTCATTATAGACTTTGTCCTGCCACATAATATGAAACAAGGCAACTATAATTTGGTCAGAGGTCATAGCCCTAAAAGCAGGTTTAATTCCTGTATAGTAGACCAGGAAACACTGCTGTTTACTTCTAGCCGGTACGTTAATATGGAACCAGAATAAATATTTATACTAAGTATTTTAAGAATCTCATTCTGGGGATACTGGTGTTTTGAGATGTTATACCAAAGTATTTCTTCACCTGAAATATTTAGAAAATTTTAATATAGAAAAATGGGTTCCATACGAGTATCAAATCAGATGGGTCGCAATAACATATTGCATCAAAATCTTAGAGGCTTAGGGGCACCTGGGTGGCTCAGTTGCTTAAGAGTCCGGCTTCAGCTCAAGTCATGAGCTCATGGTTTGTGGGTTCAAGCCCCGTGTTGGGCCCTGTGCTGACAGCTAGCTCAGAGTCTGAAGCCTGGTTCAGATTCTGTATCTCCCTCTATCTCTGACCCTCCCCTGCTTGCGCTGTCTCTGTCTCTCAAAAATAAATAAAAAACATTAAAAAATTTTTAAATAAAAAAAAGTCCTAGTGGCTTAAAATAATAAGTTTCTCATTTATGCTACATGTAGATCTTAGATTAGTGGGGATTGTACTCCATGTTACCCTCGCTCACCAAGGACATGACTGGTCGCTATGACAGGGAGAATGGAATGTAACAAATCATTCATCAGTTCTTAAGACTTAAAGGCTTCCACCTAGAAGTGACAAAAGTCACAAATTTCATTTGCCAAAGTATTTCACGTTACCATGGCTGACTCCCAAGGAAGTATAATTCCACCATTATCTGTAATAAAGAGAACTAGAAATACTAGCAAACACAAATGACTACCACGGTAATAGATAAGGATACTGTATATACAAGATGCTTTTGGTTATAGGCAATCTGACTTCAAAAAAAAAAAAACCAAAAAAAGTAGTAGGTAGGCAGTGGTTCACATAACTGGTAAATGGGAGGGGATTAAAAACGCAAATATGTTATTAGGTCTGTATCTTCTCTTCTCTCTCTTTGGACTCTGCTTTTTTCTTATTCTTAGGCAGACACCATGTGGTAGTAAGATGACCACCAACTATACCAAGCAAATATCATCCTCTTAATCAGAGAGTCCAGAAAAAAGAATTAAACCCTTTTTACCACCAGCATCTCTATCTGTCTCTTACCATGACTCTGATTGGCCCAGCTTGGGTCATAAGCTACTGATCTAACCATGGAATCTAGGGAAAATGAGGACTTTGACCAGCCTGACATAGGTCTACAGACATACGGCTGTCCTACTGGTAGCAAAGCAGGGCCAAGGGGTTGTCAGCCCCACCAGAATCACATAGAGTAGAACAGATAAGCTCCTAAGAGGAAAGCAGACCATAGCAAAAAAGCAGCAGCTGTCTATCCAGAGCACTATGTTCTTTCATTTCCTTCATCATTCCCTGCAACTGTGATGACATATGTGAGATTAATTCTATAAACATAAACTCATGTGCTCTTGGCTTTCATATTATAAATTGTTGTTGATATTAAGCCAGATCTGTTATAAAAACTGAGGGAACATAAACATGTAAATCCGGGGACAAAATTTCTTTAAGTTATTTTACATAAGGTTCTTCTGAGTATAAATCCAAGCAATTAACAAAGAAATCTCCTCTTACACAAACAATACCAACACAATGGACTCTTTTGAGTCTTACAAGTAAGAGGATCAAAGATGGGAAGTGGCCTCCCAAGGTCAGAGATAACATGCAGTCATACTAGAATTTGAATCCAACACTTCTCTTGGCAGAGGCAGAATGTGAGATGGTAATAGGCATCAGACTACAAGCTTTATAGGGCAGTGCTTTTGGTTTGGTTCACAGATGTCTCCAGAACAACTAGAACAGTGTGTGGCACATATTAAGTGGTTGATAAAAAAGTGTAAAGATTAAGTTCTTTTTCTTACTTTAAGAAATAGTCAACAGTAATAAGATAAACTTGGTTTCTCATATTGTTATTCTCTAAAATTTGATTAAACAAATTTCTACAGAAATAAAATGTTTAGTTCCCAGGAAGTTCCAGGTAACACAAATTGTCACTTGGTTCTTTCCTCAGTGTTGCTTCTTGAAGCTCAGCAGGACAAACACAAAACAATGAAAAAGAAAACAGAATGAAAGGGAACATTAAAAAAATCAACATGGTTATAGCATCTGTATATGAACATTTTTCAAGATCAACAATAAGTCCACACTAATTTAGGTTTTAGTAGTATTAGTATATAACGCATTACTTCCTAATTTTAAAGAAGGTAGTTACATATGGTAAAACCTCCGTTTATCTTCCTGCAACAGCGGGCAAATCCCTATTTTTGGCCAATCCTTTCTCACTCAGCACCCTTTCCACCACCAGAACAATTTAGCTGACGCTTTCAGGTATTCCCTTAGAACACAGAGTGACAGGAAAAAAAAAATCTATGCAGGTGGAGCCATCATGTTGGACAAGAGAAGGAACAAGACACAAAGCTCACTTTCATTTTTAAAATGGAATTATTCACCATCTGTGAGCCATTTCGCCACAGGAAATCTCTGACAAATTCAGTAAGTAAACTTGATTGCAGTGAACTCTCACTGACTACATAGGGAACATTAAATTTTTTCTTTTGTAGCACTTGGCAGTAAAACTCCCTTCAAAATCTTGCCCTCTTCTGTTCTTAAGCTAGAAGACCATTTTAAACACAAAACAAAGACTTTCTGGGCAGGGTCTGAATCCACTGTAAGCTTTCAGAATAGATTCCCACCTACCCAAAACTCCCTGGGAATCTTATGAAAGATGACATGCTTTAGCCACTCTCCCTAGTTCCACAAAATAGATCAAAGGCAGAAATGTATAATTTTAGAGAACAGGCTAAAGATAGCAAAAGTCAGGCAGTGAGAATTTCTGTAAGCATGTGATATGGCAAACTTTAAAGTGAAAAAGAAAACATATTTTCTGTGTTCTAATTTCTTAGAAAATATTAAATCAAAAGATCCCAGCTTCCAGGCTTAGAATTATATCTCACTGAATGAAGAAATCAATGGCTTTTAAATCTTTTGTGGAGCTGGAACAATCTATTTTGGAAAAACAGATTTGGGGAAAGACATTATTAACATTTCCAATATTGTCAACAATTAACCTCAATCAACCTGAAGCTTTGCTCAGCAGTTACACACATTAGTTACCTAGAATTGTGGGAAACAAAGAGATACAGATGTTTCCAAGCAATTAACTATATTCTGTTGAGCTTCCTGTGGCAGACCTTCTCACTGGTATTTGTTAAAAGCCAGCTTAAAAATTTTTTTCATGTTTATTTTTGAGAGAGAGAGAGAGAGAGCGAGCGAGAGAGAGAGAGAGAGAGAGAGAGAGCGAGAGAGCGAGAGCGAGCAAGAGCAGGGAAGGAGAAGAGAGGGAGAGAAGGAGACAGAGGATCTGAAGCAAGCTCCAGGCTCTGAGCTGAAGCAAAGCCTGACACAGGACTCCAACTCATGAGCTGTAAGATCATGATCTGAACCGAAGTCAGTTGCTCAACTGACTGAACCACCCAGGTGCCCTGCAAAAAGCCATCTTTAAAGCAAAACCATAGGGTTAAAGTGAACAATCATTCCTCAGCTTCTATTACCATCTTCAAATGACATTTGTAAAAGTAAGCCATAGCATGTTGTTTCCTTACCAGTTGACACACTAGATTCCTACAGTGCAGTGGTGGTAGCTAGGCAAATCCTCACGAGACCTTTGGATGGAAAGCACTGACCACCAAGAATGGGTGGTTCTCAGAGGAACACATGAATCCTCTGTGAGACTGTTAAATTATAACAGTGGCTAGCATTTATTATAGGCTTATAGTAAACCAGGCCTTAATCTAAGTGTTTGCAGGCATTATTTCATTTAATCTTCACAATAATCCCATAAGGCAACTATATTTGGATGAGCAAATTAAGTCTTAAAGATTAGAAAGTAATTTATCCAAGGTTATGCACTTTTCACCTCCATACCATACTGACTTTTTGGTCATCTTGCCTCTTATTAAGAGTTCCAACCTCTAACAAATGAGTTCATCAAATCAAATCACAGAAAAGCAAAAAGCTTTGTTTGTTACAGTTGGGGCTTTGTTTTTCTGCACATTCTCCAGAGTAAAGCCAGGTAGATCTTTTTAAAATGTTAACTGGTTCACTACTCAGCTGTACAATGGCTTCTTATTGTTTAAGGAATAAAGACCAAGATCTTTAATTTAGTTTACAAGAGTCTTCACCATCTGGCCTTTGCTGACCTCACTAGCCTCCTCTTGCATTATTTCCTCCCTTATTTTCTGTGTTCCAACCTCACTGGCCTTATTTTTTTTTTAATTTTTTAATGTTTTTTATTTATTTTTGATAGAGAGAGAGACAGAGCATGAAAGGGGGAGGGTCAGAGAGAGAGGGAGATACAGAATCTGAAGCAGGCTCCAGACTCTGAGCTAGCTGTCAGCACAGAGCCCGACGCGGGGCTCGAACCCACGAACGTGAGATCTGACCTGAGCCGAAGCCAGAGGCTTAACCGACTGAGCCACCCAGGCGCCCCTCACTGGCCTTATTTTGGTTCCTTGAATATGCCATAGATTTCCTGACCTGTATTTCTTTCCCCACTCTCTCCACCCAACTCTCTAGTTGACTTTAACTCATCTTTCAGAGCACAGCTCAAAACACTAGTTCTTCAAGGAAGCTCTCTTTTTGACCACTAACCCTTAAGGAAGTCAGGTCCCAGCTTGCTATATTCTCATAGTATGGTGTACTTTCCTCTTTTCAGAATCCATCACAACTATAATTTAAAAATTCAATGCAAAATTAGCTGTTTTAATGCTACCTTTTCTACCAGAATGTAAATTTCAAAGGGAGGAACCATGTTTGCCATATGCATCATTATATCCCAGCAACCAGCACAGTGTCCAGCACATAGGAGGTACTCTGTACATAGTTGCTGGCTGAAAAAATAATGAATGAAAGGTAACCATATACACAAGAAATAGAAACTAATGTCATCTTCCTAAGGCACAGGAAAGTATGTGAAGGAAGTGTGACAATAGTCAATGAAAAAAGTACCAAGGCCAGTTCTGCTCCACTTTTGGTATTATGCCTAATGCTATTCCCTGTTGAGCCAGTTTAAATAGTTCAAGACAGAGTCATAAAAGCCGACCATTAGAAACCATGAACGGAGAAGGAAATGAAACAGTAGGGCTTTAAAATATAACTTAAGGGTGCCTGGGGTGGCTCAGTCAGTTAAGTGTCCGAGTTTGGCTCAGGTCATGCATTATCTCACAGTTCATGGGTTTGAGCCCCACATTGGGCTCTGTGCTGACAACTCAGAGCCTGGAGCCTGCTTTGGATTCTGTGCCTCCCTCTCTCTCTGCCTCTCCTCTGCTTGTGCTCTGCTTTTCCCTGTCTCTCAAAAATGAATAAGCATTATAAAATATTAAAATATATATATAACTTAATGAGAGAGAGCTGATCATAAGAACTGGAATGAATTCACAAGGTAGAATTTAAATTATTATGACACAACAACCTCACAAGTGATTACATTCCAGTGGATTCTAATTGGTATTTACTTGTTATATGTAGCTCATAACAGGAAAGACCATAAATTCTGAGTGCCAGAATTGTTCAATATAGTCCAGGCTGCTCTGTCTTTAAGACATCTAAAAATGGCCCTGGTGAAGATCTGCTAGTGTTAAGTTCTTTGAGAAGGGAAAAAACTTTTTGGTATCAAAAACTGAAGACACTCCACCTCCCGTGAAGATCACTGAACACTTCTACAGATATAAACTTGTGCACTAATGAGTTCCAAGGCTTTTCACAGTAACCTGGAGAGACTGAGGCTTAAATGGTAGGGAAAAGTAGAGAGGTATGTGTGATAAAGACACTTCTTATCCCATATATTAACTTAGGGCAAATACAGTATTTCTTATCCTCTCATCTTTAAGACTACGATGAATAGGAGATCTAGGGACCCTGGCTTAGCTGAGTCCTGATTACTTGATTTTTTTTAAATGTTTATTTATTTTTGAGACAGAGAATGTGTGAGGGAGGGGCAGAAAGGGTGGGAGACAGAGGACCCAAAGCAGGCTCTGCACTGTTCAGTGCAGGGCTCGAACTCACGAACTGTGAGATCCTGACCTGAGCTGCAGTCAGATGCTTAACCATGGAGCCACCCAGGTGCCCCTGGATTACTTGATTTTTAAAAATCTAAAGTAAATGAAAAAAACCAACTGTCTTTAAAATATGAATAAGATTATTTTGATATTCCAAAAGCTCTTCACATCCTCATCATTTGAATGAAACTTCTTATATTTAAGGCCTCTTCTGTGTGTTTCAATTCCTCTTTTTGTTATTTATATAGTTTTTATGTAGTAATAATCAGAATATACATGTGAATTTTCATTTTTATTTTTTAAAGGTTAAACATTTTTTATTAAAATATTGATGGTGGAGGGCACTTGAGGGGAAGAGCACTGGGTGTTGTATGGAAAACAATTTGACAATAAAATATTATGGAAAAAAAAATATTGATTGAGAGGGAGAGAGTGTGTGTGTGCAAGCGGGGGAGATGCAGAGAGAGGGGGAGAGAGCCTGTCAAGCAGGCTCCTGATACGGGGCTCAATCTCATGAACTATGAGATCACAACCTGAGCTGAAATCAAGAATTGGACTCTTAACTGACTGATCCACCCAAAGCCCCAAGACTTCTTTATTTTTAAGTAATCTCTATACCCAATGTAGGGCTCGAATTTACAATCCTGAGATCAAGAGTTTCATGCTCTACTGACTGAGCCAGCTAAGGCATCCCAAATTTTTGTTCATTAAAAAAAATTTTTTTTAAATGTTTATTTATTTTTGAGAGAGAGACAGAATGTGAATGGGGAGAGGCAGAAAGAGAAGGAGCCACAGAATCTGAAGCAGGCTCCAGGCTCTGAGCTGTCAGCACAGAGCCCAATGCAGGGCTTGAACTCACAAACTGTGAGATCATGACCTGAGCCAAAGTCAGACACTTAACTGACTAAGCCACCCAGGTGCCCCTTGTGACTGAAATGTCAGATTGCCAGGATTTATAATCTTCACCAATATAATCATCAAGTTAAAATGTAGACATGAATATCATGCACAGATCTTTTCCAAACATAAATTTATACTAAGCACTATTCAAATCTACAGTCAGCTTCATAACCCAGGGTTTAAAACCTGACTCAACACTTCTACAGAATCTAAATAGCTTAAGAACTGCTGTTATTTCCTGGGAGGAAAAAGATTAAGTGGACAAATTCTTCTGGAGCAAAGGGGGAGTTCAGAGGACTCTGCTGGAAAATACTAAGAGAGTAATTTAGCAAATTAAGCACTGCAGTAGAGTCAAAAGAAGACCACAGCATTTAAATCCAAGGCTGTATTTCACTGTTCACTTCGTTCTTTCCCTTCCCAAGGGCAGGGTTTCCCTTCCTTCAACATTCTTTCCAAGTATCTTGAGGTCCTAGACATCATGTAACACTTCGCAGTCAGCTTCTTCCATTAGACATCTGCTTGGCTCCTGGATCAACCCTTCAAGTTCTTTAAGTTCAAGTGAGGCCAGGAAATAAGATGTTGATCCAAAGTGGAACACCCAGTCCCAGCCCATGCATGCCAAGAGAACACTTCCTCCTGCAAATGTACCTAGTGCGGTTCTAGCAGAGATTTCCAGCTTCTCTGGAGTTGATCTCTCTATCATTTGCTGAAATTCATATACTATTTGCAATACTTTTTGCTATCCCTTCTCCTTGCTGCCTCCT
The DNA here is from genome assembly GCF_006229205.1 of Suricata suricatta. Lineage (NCBI taxonomy): Eukaryota > Metazoa > Chordata > Mammalia > Carnivora > Herpestidae > Suricata > Suricata suricatta. The sequence goes on along the minus strand of NC_043716.1, from coordinate 15,869,964 downwards.
AGGACTCTCTTTAAAGAATTATTTTAGTAGGCAGATTTCTTTGGAAAGAATTGTTATTATAATTTCTTATTTACAAATTTTATGATTTCCTTCTGGAAATTTGGCACAGTGTCATGATAGGAATGCTTGTCAGATCAGATAGGAGAGTCTGGCAGATTCCAAGCACATGTCTGACAGGCAGGATAGCTTAGTGAGCATAGCCTTGGAAATCAGACTTGAACTTCATCACTTACTAGATGTGTGACACTAAGCAAATCCCTGAACTATTCTGAACTAAAATATCACCATGTTACAGAGGCCCTTCTTGACCATCCTTTATCTGAATGGCTTTTCTGCCTTGTTATTCTTTATTTTTTATTATTTTCCCATTTGTATTTTTCATTGCACTATCACATTTTATAACTGAATTTTTTTTGTTTTTTTTTTATTATGTGTCTTCCCCTGTAAGTTCCATTAGAGATAGGGTTTGATTTGTTCACCACTGGATACTCATTGTCTAGCATGTTACCTGCCACAGAGGAGACTCAAGTAATTGTAGAATAAATGAGTTCGGTTTTATTACCCCTAAAAAATTATCCACATCAGAGATGTAATATGAGATAATACATGTAAAAACAGTTGCTATAGACCCAGGAACATGGTTAGTGTCCAACAAATGTTAGCCATTATTTTAGTTATAGTTCTCAGAAAGTCATGGCCTTTGTAACTCAAGTTTCCTAATTGTAAAGTGAAAGGAAAAATTACTAACCCTTCCTTACTGCCAAAGTACACTGTGCGATTACAAAAAATAAGCAGAAGGTATTAGGAGGGACTCAGAAGACAAGATTTGTTAAGATTAAGAATTTGTTAAATTTACTATTCTCCTATCACATTTGTCTTAATCACAGCCATCCACTGCTTTCTTCAGGGACTACTGGCCTAATAGTCTGAAATTGCAAATTCACTAGAACTTCATCCCACTTTACAACCACTGAGTAAAAATATATCTGGGAGAGCAAAATAGGGTTGAGAAGGACTGTGCTTGAGTACAATAGTGGCAGCACTATGGAGCTTCACAGAAAGAATGGAGAATTAATCTGGCTATAAAATAATCCAGTGATATATCCAATTTCTGGTGATACATACTATCCTACCTCTTGAAACATGAAACCTGATTGTTACTAATCCACCTCTTTTTTCCCTACACTTCTATCAATGGTGTGTCTTTACAATATCCCAAATTCACTCTTTAGATGCCTCCAGATCTGAAATCTTATCATTCTTCCCTATGGAATTTCTTAATTTTTTAAATGCTTATTTATTTTGAGAGAGAGAGAGAGAGAGAGAGAGAGAGAGAGAGAGAGAGAGAGAGGAAGGAAGGGGCAGAGAGAGATGGAGACACAGAACCTGAAGCAAGCTCCAAGCCCCGGGCTGTCAGCACAGAGCCAGATGTGGGGCTTGAACTCAACGAATTGCGAGATCATGACCCGAGCTGAAGTCGGACACTTAACTGACTGAGCCACCCAGGCACCCCAGCCTATGCAATTTCTAAGAACCATGTTTCTTAACATTGGCTGTGTGAATGAAGTAACCACCTATGGACCATTGTAAAGAATAAAATTGTCCAAGACCCACTGAATGAGGAAGTCGCTAAAGTGAGATTTGAGTCTCTTTTTTTTAGAAGATCCACAGATTATTCTGATGCAAAAATAGAGCCGAGGACCACTACTATTCCATTCGCTCCTGACCTTCTAACATTAGAATAACAATATTCCATTCAAGGGCAAAGGTAATCCAGCATAAGGTTAAAAACTCAAATGTGTCAGGTAGACTTGGCTGTCATTACCAGCACAGTCACATTCCTGAGGCAAGCCTATGTTTCTTTAGCTTTAAATGGGAAATACTAAAAGTCTTTAGCCTTAAAATTTGGATTCGACACTAACTTGTTGAAAATCACTCTGGCAAATAGTAACTGCTAAATAGATTGCTCACCTTCCAAAGGGTAAATTATTTCCAAGCTGTAATCTAAAAGAAAGTCTGTATAATTTTACTAATGAAAAAACCTACAAGTCATACCATCTTTTGCTTTTCTTGCTTTCCTAAATGAAAATAAGGGATAAGCACACCTGAACAGACCCTGCCTCAGATTATAGAAGCAGGATAGCTCAGCTAGTTGGAGCTTTCATTTGGTTGATTTTACAAAGCAGGCCAAGCTCTTGGTGTCTGCCTAGAATTGCTTCACTGCTACAGTCTATATCCTTATGCCAGATGTCACCAAAATTCATCTTTGGTCAAAAGAAGGGCCAGAAGTCAGACCAACATAAAACCAGTACAGGGGAAAGCCTGGTGTGCCTGAAGCATCATGTTATGATTCCATTACCCATGGAGTATGCCTTAGATATATGCAACTTGCAAATCACTATGTTAGGCACTGTGGCAAATATAAGGAACAGTAAGAGAAACTTTCTGACCCTTCAATGATCATTTTACAAATTTAAGTAATATAATTTAGAAGTTGCCACAAGTTATTCATACCACAAGCCAAATCAAGGATGGTGAAAAAAAATAAAGATGGTCAAGATGTCCACTTTTTCCTCCTCCTTCCTCATAGCACTGGACTTAAATTGTGCCCATGGACAACAGTGGCACTGTCCTGACTCTGTGGAAGACATGGTGACATCAGGGAATCCTATATCTGTCCTTGCTCTCTACTTAGCACAGAAAACGTGCCAGGCCCTCTAAGTACCTTATATAAATCTTATCTAATTCTAACAACACTCTGAGACAGGTACTATTATTAGTCCCATTTTACAGATTGGGAAAGTGAGGCTTAGAGAAGTGAAGTCACAAACCAGGAAGTAGAACTGGGACTCTGAACCAGGCTCTCTGAATCTTGAGCCATAATAAAACTCACATCTCTTTGGCAACAAGTTTTTCTTTTCTATCTATTTTATATTTGTGTATGTTGTCTAGTGAAATGGTATCTCTGTAAATCAGCCTGCAAAACTAGAAACAAATACAATACTGAGAACTGAAAGGAAAAAGTAAATAGAAACCATTAGAAATAACTAGGTGCTGGGGCACCTGAGTGGATCAGTCGGTTGAGCGTCCAGCTTCGGCTCAGGTCTCGATCTCATGGTTCGAGCCCCATGTCAGGGTCTGTGCTGACAGCTAGCTCAGAGCCTGGAGCCTGTCTTCAGATTCTGTCTCCCTTTCTCTCTGACCCTCCCCTACTCATGCTGTCTCTTTCTCTCTCTCAAAAATAAATAAAACATTAAAAAATTAAAAATTAAAAAAGGAAATAACTAGGTGCTCTATCTAGTTAGATATAATTACTGTCAGCTTACACACCATCACCACCTTCCAGCTAACTACTTTGGTTACACTGTATCTCTCGGTTTATCTACAACCTACTGTTAAGTGTGTCTGCTTATTTCTAGAGTCTTATAAAAGTAGATTTAATGATAATAGCAGTTGCTTCCCTTAAAAACAAAAATTTTTTAAAGTTTATTTATTGATTTTGAGAGAGACAGACAGTGTAAATGGGGTAGGGGCAGAGAGAGACGGAGAGAGAAATCCAAGCAGGCTCCGTGCTGCCAGTGCAGAGCCTGATGTGGGCCTCAAACTCACCATCCTCAAGATCATAACCTGAGCCAAAACCAAGAGTCAGACACTTAAAAGACTGATCCACCCAGGTGTCCCAATTTCCCCCTTTTAAATATAGTTTTACTTTCCAAGCTGACAAATCATTCATTGTTTTGATCATCCTATATCATCCTCTAAGACTTAAAACATACAAGAAAAATAAGATGCTTCAGAAAAATCCTAAAGATTGAAGTCCCTTCTGTTCTCAATCCATAGGCTGGCTACTGAATAGCAGGTCTTGAATTAGGGCTTTCTTTTCTTAACGCTAATACCTTTTTACAATTTTTAAAAATAGTTTATTGTCAAATTGGTTTCTATATAAGACCCAGTGCTTTTCCCCACAAGTGCCCCCCCCCCCCATGACCATCACCCCCTTTACCCCCTCCCTTTCCCCCTTCAGCCCTCGGTTCATTTTCAGTATTCAATAGTCTCTCATGGTTTGTGTCCCTCTCTCTCCCCAACTCTCTTTCCCCCTTCCCCTCCCTATGGCTCTCTGTTAGGTTTCTCCTGTTAGACCTATGAGTGCAAACATATGGTATCTGTCCTTCTCTGCCTGACTTATTTCACTTAGCATGACACCCTCGAGGTCCATCCACTTTGCTACAGATGGCCAGATTTCATTCTTTCTTCTCATTGCCATGTAGTACTCCCTTGTGTATATATACTACATTCTTCTTTTATCCATTCATCAGGTGATGGACATTTAGGCTCTTTCCATGATTTGGCTATTGTAGAAAGTGCTGCTATGAACATTGGGGTGCATGTGCCCCTATGCATCAACATTTGATGTGGAGAAACGGGGACCCTCCTACACTGTTGGCGGGAATGTAAACTGGTGCAGCTGCTCTGGAAAGCAGTGTGGGGGTTCCTCAAAAAACTATCAGTAGAACTCCCCTATGGCCCAGCAATACAATTCTTAAATTTATCTTAAACATTCTCTCTGAAGCTATTTCTCCCACTTCACAAAATGACTACACATGAAAACCCCTAGAGAAGTTGCCATCTAGAAGGATACTGCTATATTCCGAGACACCCGGCCTACCCTAGAAAAGAATGCAAATCTACAGTTTAAAAATGTAAAGTATGCTAAACCAAATAATTTTTACATTTTAGGTTTCCCTTTCTTTTTGTCTGCCTTCTCCACATTTGATTCAAGGGTAACATTTTCTTTTTTTCTCTCTCTAATAACAAAAGGCTAACACTCCTTTTCACGGGGCTAATCAAACAAAATGCTGTTTTGATTGTAGGGAAGGAAAATGCATTCCCAAGCACAGGAATGAAATTGACCATAAAAATAGTATAATCGCCCATATGCGTCCCTCCTCCTGTTTGGTAGGGTGGGAGTAGGGTCAGAAGACCAGAGGAAGGAGAGAAAGAAATAAATTGTATTCTGAGGAAAGAAACTAACATAACAAGCACTTTCCTGACCTCCATGCTGGGAAGATATAATCCTGCAATAGTAATGAATCTGCTTGTTTCTAGCTGAACCCCCACAAACATGATAATTGAAATTCTAGCTCACACAGAGCTTTTTCTCCGTTAAGGCAGGGCAGCAAGGTATGGAGATAGAGAGTAGAGAGGACTCTCAGGAGTCTCAGTGGCTACTGCAACCACCAGTACCCCAACCTGCCCTAATTCTGCCTACATTCTTTCCTATCTGAAGCCAAAGTGAAACTCCTGCAGCTAGGGCCAGGATCTTCTCCTCTGCTACCTTTTCCAGTCATACGGTTCACCTTGCTTGCGGGGGCAGGCAGTCCCTCTTCTCATTATGGAGACCTCCAACAACCCTCTACACAGCAAAGGGAACAAGAGGTTGCTTGTACCCTTTATCTGGTTCCCTAGAGGCTGAACAGGACCAGAGAAGAGGGAGAGGCCTTTCTACACTCCTCCCTTCTCTTCTAAGAAGGCCCCAAGAGATCTAAGGCGGCCATCCCCTCTTTGCCTCCAGCCAAGTTTCTTTCCACTCATCCACATATTTCTTTTCTTCTCCCTATGTACTGCATATGAATGATTTTCTCCTCTCCTTTTCATGGCTTTCCATAAATATCCATAAAATGAAGTTGTTGAAGCATAGTTATATATTCTCCTAGGATAGATTTTTTTTAAATTTGGCCTTATTAAGGTAAAACTGACAAATAAAATCATAAGATTTTAAGGTGTGCATCATGGTGCTTGATATACATATACATTGTAAGAAGATTCCCATCTTCAGATATTTAATTTCTCTGTAAGAACATTTAAGTTCTGCCTTTTTAACAATGTCAATTATCAAATACAGTGTTATCAACTATAGTTACTATGTTTTACATTAGATCTTCAGAACTTATTCATCTTACAGTTGAAAGTTTGCTCTTAGGGTAGTTTCTATACTTTATGCCTAACTTCCATAGCCCTGGACCCAGTGATTAGTATAAGATAGTCAATCAATGCTTGGAGAATGAATGAATGAATGCATGCACGCATGCATGCATGAATGAATGTAGCTAATCAAAGTTCATAATTCTGTTATCTCGAGATTGAAAAGAAAGTTCTTCAGTGATTGACTTTATGTGCTACTCTTCTTCACAATAGTTAACATCTATTTCAAACAGTTATCAAGATCTCATGTAATTTCCTTTGAAGCAAATTCAAAGTGGAGATTTCAATCTGTCTGCTTTCCAAACAATTCTGTTTTCAAGTTTAAGTAATCAAACTGGGAAGGAGCTCTTTAATCTCCTTTGACATGAGGGTGGGAATGGGGAGCTGAGGAAAGGGGAAAAATGTTTAGGAAATACTCCCTAAGCAACCATTAGGAGGAGGATTCAATACTTTTTAAGAGCCAGCCAAGTACATGTAACCGCTTTTGTCTTATGAAGAGGAAAAGACAATGAACCTGACTTAAGTGGATAAAAGCTCTGTCAATAAAGTAAAGCGATCCAGAATAATCTGCAAATACATATACCCAACCAATTGTTTCTCAGAGAACCATTAAAACTAGAGTCATCTTTTCCCCACATGTGAACAACTTCATAAAAATTTTCTTCACATAGACTGCTGTGCACTGGTCTTTTTAAGACAAATTAACCAAAAAAATAAGGCAGTCCAGTCCAGAAGATGCCACTGCAGGCTGAACAAAGTAAGTCTTGAGAAAATTATATAGAGTCTTGATACGTATTCCATCAACGATGATGCTCCCTGCTGAGAATGAGATCACTGATGGTAGCACTGACGGGTGCTGGGATCTGACGTCAGTGCTGCCCCTGCTTATCACACAACACTGGGCAAAGACTGTAACCTTCCCACCCTCAGTCTGTCATCCGCAAAATGTTGATAATAAATGAGTGTGCATGTGAATTCATCAGTGTTTTCAAGCACTAGGGAATGAGCACAGCTCCAGCTATTAGTGAGTCACAATAACCAACTTTATGCCATTCTAGACTCGTCATCAATGCTGAATGAAGTGCAACCAGATAGGTTAATATAATAGTTGGATGAGGTCCTGAAATAGTGGTCACCTTCTTTGTGAAATGTAGGTGAAGTAAAGAAGACAGTTTTAGAGCAGGCCATATAATTAAGAGGCCCCACTTACTTTGAGAGTTTCAACTGATGAAACTTTAACAATATTTATAGAGTTCCTATTATGTACAATAAACATCCTTAAAATAGATAGCATCCAGATTTTATCATCAAGGGTTGTAGAACCTAGTAGTAGCAATGGCTAGCAAGGGCACTTATCCTGTTGGAAGAGATATTTAAATTTTTTTTAAGTCAATTTAAGTCCTTCTCTAACTTCGGCCTGATTTGGCCTGGGCAATTTGTGGTCATTAAGCAACTATGTTGGGGGTCAAGCGAGATAAATACACTTATAACATCTCATGAAATGTAGTTAGATAGCATGATCCAGTAATTAAAACATTATTTGGCTTAACATTCTCAACAGCCTGGCTATGTTAGGTCTATGTCTGTGGGGAATAAAGGTCCAGTGGAGCACCAATACCAAGCAGTTGGCATGGGGAAAAGGAAACTATTGACCATTAAAAGATGTAAGGGGCGGGTGGCTCAGTTGGTTGAGCGTCTGACTTTGGCTCAGGTCATGGTCTTATGGTTTGTGACTTCAAGCCCCATATAGGGCTCAACACTGTCAGCGCAAAGCCCACTTTGGATTCTCTGTCCCCCTCTCTCAGCTCTACCACTGCTTGTGTTCCCTCTCTTTCTCTCTCTCAAAAATAAACATTAAAAAAAATTTTTTTTAAATGTAAAAAGCCCATTAAAAACAATCATTCTTTATTGATAGAGAACTCACTCAAAGTTTCAGGGTACAATATTTTTCTACTTTGGTAAATACACTTTGAGTGGAGATTATTATGCATACATATATATCATAATATTTATATATATACTCATTCCAAGTCACTTAGTTGCTTTCACAGACTATTGTATTTGGCTGATTGAGGCCAAACAGATGAAACAATAGGTACTATGAGTCGCATTTAAGGGCCAAATTTACCCAAAAAGTTTTCACTTGGAATTACCAAAGGCAATACCTACGTACATTGGAACCACTAAAGATATCTGATTCTTCACATTCACAACAAAGTAACACTGCTGATTCACTGTCTTCCAAATGAGAACTCTGTAACACAAACAAGATCATTTCAGAGATCCAGAGGAATGGGGCCATAAGCCTGAGGCAAAAGCCAGCAGACACAACCGAGTCATGTTAGCTCGTAGGTGAGAAGCTGCACTTCTGGTTAGTGATGGCTATTTTGGAAAGAATAAAGCCAACAAGTTGATTGGTTAGGGGTCAAGAAAATTGATTGAGGAATGTTTAATTAGCTGAAGCATTTTCTATGGTTTCCAATTTGGGCAATGGGTTTCCCTTTTCTGTAAAGATGGTGCTACTAACCCTTCATAGTATGTACTCTGGGCTATTCCCAGAGAGTAGGTTTGTGTTCATTTATCCTCCTATCCAAAGGTACATATTTAATATGACTGTTTAGAGTCAGGGTCTAGAATATAACACAGGACATGACTGGGCTATCTAACCACTAGTCTCATCAGCTGCCATCTTCTAACGAGTGTTTATAAGAACAGCCAAAAGATATACCCTACCCAAGTCCACCTGACAGATGCCAGAAAACAATTTAAAACCTTTCTTCCACTATCCAATCTCCTTTTCAAAATTTGTCTAGAAGACAGATAAGGAAAACGAGACAAAAGAGTGAAATAATTAGCTGGTAACATGAGTATTTTTCCTTTATGACTAACAACAACACAAAAAAGAGAAGAAGAAAAAAAAGGCTCCAAGTCTGAGCCATTAAGTTCCATCCAAATGTTTGCTGTTTGAGTAACAGCTACTGAAAACTGAGCTATCCTTACATAAAGATGTAGATGATTATGTCAACAAAACTTCTCAGTATCTTATTATCCAGCAATTCTACTTCTGGGTATAAATTCAAAAGGGTTGAAATCAGGATCTGGAAGAGATGTCTGCACTACAATGTTCGAAGCAGCATTATTCACAATAGCCAAGATAATGGAATCAACCCAAATGTCCAACAACAGACAAATGGTTATAGAAAAAGTTATATATACACACAATGGAATATTATTTAGCCTGTAAAAAGGAAATCCTAAATGAAATAGGCCAATAACAGAAAAACAAATATTACATGATTCCACTTATTTGAGGAATCCAAAATAATCAAACTTACAGTAGCACAAAGTAGAATGGCAGTTGCCAGGGCCTAAGGGGGAGGAGTAAATGGAGAGTTCTTCTTTAATGGGTACAAAGTTTCAGTTTAGTGAGATAAAAAAAAGTTACAGAGATCTGCTATATGACATAGTGCCTACTGTTAACAATATTCTATTGTGTATTTAAATTTTTGGTAGGAGGGCATATGCTTAAATGCTCTTACCATAAAACAAACAGACAACAACAACAAAAATGCAAAGAGGCATGAGGAAACTTTTGTTTAGTGATGGTTTATAGTGATGGTTTCACAGGTGTATGCATGTGTCCAAACCCATCAAAGTGTACACATTAACTATGTTCGTCTTATGCATATCTCAATAAAGCTCTCAAATGACTCCCCCCCACCCAAAAAAAACTTCTTGCTACCAGTGGCTGAAACTTAATCTTGTATTAACTACTCTGTGGTCATCCTAGTTGACTTCTATTTAGGTTTTTTAAAGCTAAAACTACATTTCAATCCACTGAATACCTGTAGAGATTGGGTTTTAGAATGCAAATAAATTTAACTGAAAAAAAATTAAAGCTCAGATCTATTACTTCTGGTAACTGCCTTCTCCTGGCTTATCTCGTTAACTTTTTTTCTGCCCTGATCCTTTGCCTACTTTAGTTCCCCTCTTAGAGCCAAGTTTCATCTTCCATTTTCCCTCCTTCTTCCTCTTTTAGAAAATAAACAGAAATAACCAAACATTTAAAATCACTTCTTAAATCCTACAAGTGCAAAATCTCTTTATTCCTTACTACCTTGAATTTTGAAGGGGGGGGAGGAAATAAGAACATTTACTTTCCATTTGTCTTTTTTAAAAAATCAGACTACAAAATACTTGAAGACTTCTAAAAGTCATATTGGAAAAGCTAAAGGCATAATTTCAAAAAACCTAAAATACCTGCAGGAATTAATAAGATAGAGATCAAAACTGCTTTTGATTCTCCCAAATTCTCACATCACAACAGATGACAACATAAGTAATATTAAGCATATGAAAAGTGGCTTTCCACTGCCACAGTGTACAATTAATCCAAATTACACTAGTTAAGATTTTTAGTTTTCATTCTTATAAATATTTCAGCATGTTTACACGAGCTCTTTTAAAATAGCTTCCAAGAAGAAGGTTCTGTGATGACTTGCACTCCTAAAGTTATTTTAAGACTTTACTGCATACTTATTAATTGCAATTTAATTCATTAAGTTACAAGGTATCAATTTAAGTGTGTTGGTAGCATTAAAAATAATTGGTTCATAGAACAAGTATTTACTAGCAAACATATTTAGTTCCAAATTAAAATCTAATCCTAAAGGAAGACAAAGGATATTTCAAGTTCTTTCCTCTGCTTTCTGGGATACTTGGTAATTCCAGTTCCTGAGTTGTTCCTGGGTTCTGCAAAGTGAACTGTCTTGCTTATAACTGTAAAGGACTTATTCTAAGAATGAATGAATATTTAGGAATTCTATTAATATAATTTAGCATACTAAATCCAATGAGAAAACTGTAAGATTATCTAAATAGATGCTAAAAAGCATTTGATAAAATTAACATTTTAGTAAATTAGGAATAAAAGATGCCTCCTTGATTCACTCCCAGGTGGGCTTTTATATATACATAGTACTTCTCAAGTTGATAAGGCCTTACGCAAGTTGGCCTTGCCTGAATTTCATATTGAACAAAATCCTCCTGTGTTTTTCTAGCATGTGGATAGTGACCATGCCCAGTTTGTAGTGCAAATATCAATTCTCTTTTCTTTTCCTTCTTTCTCCTCTTTCCTTCTTTCTCTTCTTCCTCCCTTCTTAAATGTCCCTTTGGCCATTTCCGTAGGAATTTTGAAGTGGATAATGTCAAACTCATGTTTTTGCATTAGAAGTGCCAAGTCCAAATCTTAACTAAACTAAACTGAGTTCATACCCTGGTTCTGACACCGACTAGCCATGGGATGGTGAACACATTACTTAATCTCTCTGAGCTCAATTTTCTCATCCATAAATATAGGCACAACAATAGCATTTATCTAATAGGATCATTGAAAAGACTGCATGAGAGATAATACAGGGAAAGCACTTAGCATGACTTACTCATCTTACTACTGCTGCTTTTGCTCTTGTTAATAATAATAATGATAATAAAAATAGAAATATAGTAATAATCTCCCTATTAGATGTAAAAAGGTTTATAAATTTGCATTAAATTCTCTTTCAAAGAAACTTTTGCTATATAGGGGAATTTTGCTTCTATAAAAATATAGGTTTTGGGATGCCTGGGTGGCTCAGTAGGTTGAACGACCGACTCTTGTTTCAGCTCAGGTCATGATTTTGTAGTTCATGGGTTTGAGTCCTACATTGAGCTCTGCACTAACAGTTTGGAACCTGCTTGGAATTCTCTCTCTCCCCCATCCCCTGCTCATTTTCTCAAAATAAATAAATAAACTTAAAAAATATATAGGTGTTTCACTTTTAAATAGAGACAACCTTGCATCTCCCAGATAACCCTGAAGTTTTAAGGTTACAATGAGTCATTCATTACTAAGTACCAAGAAATCTTCTGGGTGCTGTATTAAGTAAAGTAAAATTCTAAACAAAAAGGGAGAGATAACTGAACAGGTTCCAGAATTAGCTTTTTGTTTTTTATGAAGATGAAAAACTATAAAACTAAGCTTATGGCTCTATGGAAATATGCTCCTTTAGTTAAGCGTTGGAGAAAAACAAAGGCAAAGATTGTTGGTAAGGAAAACATCCATATATAACAAGAAGTTTCAATCCAGAACAGCTTCTAAGCAACAATTATAGTTATAAAATGTTGCAATCTTTATATGGAATGTATGATGCAAGGACTGATGTACTAAGAAGGATGTTTTGAAGAGTGTTAAAACTAACTTGTCCAGTTACCTAACAATTTGCAAGCAGAAGTCTTAAGAAATAATCCCACAAGAGTCAAAACTTGTTTCTACTGTTAAGTGTCTTTTATTCTATTCCTGTTATCTACAGGTTATGTGATTTTTAAGAAGCAGAAAATATTGGTTATTAAATTTCTTTTGTCTTTTCTATTGTCATTTTTATTTTCTCCCCCAAGGTTTTTGGAGGTTGTAAGTGAACACACTGCACTTGTTCTTAAAGAAACTAGAGATTTTGAAAATATAATATTAGACACCAAACCATAAAATACATGTGTGCCTTAAAGCCTGATGGCCACTCTGAAACTAAGCTTTTACCTCTTTAAAGGCCAAGGCAAGAAGTAGGTCTTACTTATTCTGACACTTACGCATAGCTGGATTGACTAAGCAATTTCACAGCCTAAACATGACCCAAGTGAGAAAACTCTCTCTGTAGTCCCTAACCCCAAGTTACACATTTAAAAACCTTATTACTTCCTCTCTTCCTTCCTCTCTCCATTTCCTTCTCCTTTCCTTCCCCTCCTTCTCCCCTCCTTCCTTTCTTCCTCTCTCTCTTTCATTATATCCCCATTACTTATTTTATAACTAGAAGTTTGTGCCTTTTGACTGCCTTTACCCCTTTTGCCCAGTCTTTCCCCAACCTCTGGCAGTCACCAATCTGTTCTCTGTGTCTCTGTTCTGTGTCCATGAGCTCGAAATTATTGAAAATTATGGTAAAAACCATGACTTCAATATGTAATATATGCATGTGGCCAGTGGAATTCTGAAGGAATCAAGGAGTATTTAAGTTTTCCTCCCATTCCTGTCCTCCTACCTCCTAATTCTCTCTAAGCCCATTCCCAGAAGTAATCACTATGTTACTCAGCAGCTCCTCGTTAGGATAGTGGTTAGTATCCCCGCCTGTCACTATGTGATTTTCTTGGGTATATTTTTAGAGATATTGTATGTATATGCAAGTGTATGTATGTATGTATACACACACACACACACACATATACTTTTTCTAAAACTATACAATGAAAGCACACTACACCTATTTTTCTGTCATCACCTTTTAAATTTATCTTTGTTTCACTATTTTTAAAACATTGAATTGTGGTAAAATGATATAAAATTTACCATCTTGGCCATTTTCAAGTATAGAGTTCATTAGTAATAGGTATTTCGTATTGTTGTTCAACCAACTTCTAGAACCTTTTTAACCTGAAAAACAAAAATTCTATATCCACTAAAAAACTAATTTCCCCTTCCCATAGCCCCTGGAAACCACTATTCTGTTTTCTATATTTTATGAGTTTGATTACTCTGAATACCTCATATAAGTGATATTATACAGTATTTCTCTTTTAGTGGCTAGCTTATTTCACTTAGCAGGTGTCAGAATTCCTTTCCATTTAAGGCTGAATAATATTCCATTGCATATATATCACATTTTTCAATCTATTAGTTGGTCAGTGGATATTTATTTCAGTATTTTTGATCACTTCTATTCCATTGTATATGTTCCACAATTCATTTAATCAGTCTCCTGTTAATAGACTCAGCTTACTTGTAATTGTATTCATTTTTCTAATTTGCTGTAACAAAATACCACAAATTGACAGTTTAAACAAGACAAATTTATTATCTTTATAGCTCTAGAAGTCAGGAGTCCTAAAATCAAAGTGGTGGCAGACCCATGTTCCTTCTGGAGGCTCTAGAGAGTATTACAGGCTAATTTGTGCTTCAACATTTATATGCTGAAGTCCTAATACCTAGGATCTCATAATGTGACTCTATTTGGAGATATGGTCTTTAGAGAGGTAATTCAATTAAAATAAGGTTTATTAGGGTAGGTAGGTCCTAATACAATATGACTGGTGTCCTTATAAGAGGAGGAGATCAGACATAAACACCGAAAGGAAAGACCATGTGAAGACAGAGATATGAGACTGACATCTACCAAGCCAAGGAGAGAGATCTTAGAAAAAAAGATCAACCCTTGAATTCTGACTTCTAGCTTCCAGAACTATGAGCAAATTAATTGATGTTTAAGCCACTAGTCTACAGTAGTTGTTTTGGCAACCCTGACAAACTAATACAGGGAGAATTTGTTTCCCTGCCTTTTCCACTAACAAGAGGCTACCTGCATTCCTTGGCTTGTGGCTCCCTTTCTCTATCTTTAAAGTGAGCAAAGGTAGGGTGAGTTTTTCTTATATTTTATCAATGCAACCTCTTCTCTGTCTCCATCTTCCATGTTAAAAGGCCCTTGTAATTATATTTCCCCCAATTCCAATAATCCAGGAAAAATCTGCCTATAGTAATCTAACTAGCAATCATAATTCCATCTGTAATCTTAATTCTCCCCTTTACCTAGTAATATATTTGCAGGTTCACAGGGGATTAAGATGAGTAAACTTTTTTTAGGGGGAGGGGCATGTTCTGCCTACCAAAGAATCTTCTTCAAGTTTTACTGGGGAAAATAATTGTTTTATAGAAGCCTGTATTCATACCTAGTATAGCAGGAAGCACAAAATTAAGTAAACAAACAACACGACAGCCATATACTTTCTACAGTAAGAGGATCCTAAAAACCTAACAGCAGCAGCAGAATGTTTGAAATTGCTTTTTCAGGATGATGATTTGGATTTGATTCAACCACAGTACTTCACACAGGTCTCTTTGTAATCAATGGCACAGATATGTAAGACAATTGGCTAATTTTAAGGATAGTGCAGCCATTCTGGAAAACAGTATGGAGGTTCCTCAAAAAGTTAAAAACAGAACTAACCTATGACCCTGCAATTACACTACTAAGCATTTATCTACAGGATACAAAAATACAGACTTGAAGGGGTGCATGCACCCTAATGTTTATAGCGGCATTATTAACAACAGCCAAACTATGGAGAGAGCCCAAATATCTATCGAATGATGAATGATAATAAAGATATAGTATACATAAACAATGGAATATTACTCAGCCATCAAAAAGAATGAAATCTTGTCATTTGTAACCACGTGGAACTAGAATGTATTATATTAAGCAGAATAAGTCAGTCACAGAAAGACAAAATACCTTATGATTTCACTCATGTGATAGTTAAAAAGCAAAACAGATGAACATATGAAAAGAGGGGGGAAATGGGGCACCTGGGTGGCTCAGTCAGTTGAGTGTCCAGCTTCGGCTTAGGTCATGATCTTATGGTTTGTGGGTTGGAGTGCCATGTCAGACTCTGTGCTGACAGCTAGCTCAGAGCCTGAAGCCTGCTTCAGATTCTGTATCTCCCTCTCTCTCTGACCCTCCCCTGCTTGCACTGTCTCTGTCTCTCAAAAATAAATAAAAAACATAAACAAAAACTAAAAAAAAAAAAAGAGGGGGCAAAAAGAGAGAGGGAAATAAACCATAAGATACTCTTAACCATAGAGAACAAACAGAGCTGAGGGAAGGATGTGGGTGGGGGATGGGCTAGATGGGTAATGGTTATTAAGGAGGACACTTTGTTATAATGAACACTGGGTGTTATATGTGATGAATCACTAAATTCTGCTCCTGAAACCAATGTTACACTATATGTTAACTAATTGAATTTAAATAAAAAAATTTTTTAAAAGAAAGAAAAAAAAGGATATAATCTATGGCCATTAAAGGACAATAATAATTAGACTGAGAGTCTAAGTTTAAATCAGGATGAACTAACTAATGGTTCCTTCTTCTAGGCATCCACAGTACCTTGTACGTATATTTTCTAATCCTTATCTCATTCTACTATAATTATTTCTATATATATTGTTTCTTTCCCTCTAGACTATAAGTTTCTCAACTTGTATCTCTAGGGACTGGCACACACTCAGCATTCAATAAATAGTCAGTGAATGAGTGACTTAGCATTAGTTGATGCAATTCTTCCCTGTTGTCAAAAACAATAATACAAATTGAAGATGAGTTATAATCTTTGTGTATAGCTATAGTTAAGACACCAACAGTCTTCTCCAAACACAAATGTTTGTCCTTTAATTAGTCATGGTAGCAACAGCTCCTACTGAAGAGCCAACTGTGTTACATGACACACTGCCTTTCTTGGGCTCCAACTCAACATGGAGGCTTTAAGCCAAAAGAGCATCTTCATTTCTCAGAGCTACTTAGAAAGTTGGCTTGGCAGTGGCTGAGGCAGCCCAGGTATTCAGCACTCCCTAACTTTGGCTTGTAATTTGGCCCATTTCACTTGCAGAGGTATTGCTGCTTTTCACGCTTTGCAGGTAGCATGTAGCTACTTTACAGTAAGCATCATAGGCATGTTTCCCTGCCTAGTGCTCCCTTCAGAAGGAATTGAATCTCTCAATGTAAATCTTACCCATCCTTCAAAGATCACTCCAATCCCAGAATTTCAGGGAGTTTCAAAATGATGACTTCAGCCTCAATCATCTCCCTCTCCTCTGAGCCTTCATGGCCTTGGCAGAGTTGGCAAACTATAGCCTATTTTCATATGGTCAGCAAACTAAGAATGGTTTTCACATTTTTAAAGGGTTGTTTAAAAAAGAAAGAAAGAAAGAAAGACCAAGGAAGGAAATGCAACAGAGACCATGTGTGGCCAGCAAAACCTAAAATATTTACTCTTAGGCTTTTAACAAGAAAAGGTTGCCAACCCCGGCCCTAGAAGAATACAATTCTGCCTAATGAGAAAGTGCCTAGAGCTGTCTCTCATCTTTACAGAGCCCAGTCGTAGCTCCCCTTAGTAGACTCTTCCTGTTGTCTACCAACAGTCATCTCTCAACTCTGTCATCTATTAGTCCCACCACCGAAGCCAAAAAGCTACATACCTGCCTTTTTAGCCTTCCTGCAGGCCAGCACACAGTATCCTAATCCTGGTCAACAAGACCTAAGGCAAGTCTGCTGGAGGGGAAGATTTTCTACCCTGATAAAGGAGAACTGAGAAAAGCAATAAAAAACCTTGTCCTTTCTCTGTCTTTGGATGCAGTGGTGCAAAGATAAGAGGTCTACAGCTGTGACAAGTCGTCTTGTGACCTTGAAAGGAGAGGCTCAAGAACAAAAGGCAACGTGCTAAGGATGACAGAGCACAAAAGATGCAAAGAATTTAGAACCTTGATAACTGCATTGAGTCACTGCCTTACCTCTGGCCTTTTTATGTTTAAAAGATCACAGTTTACCCCATTTTTAATGTAGTAGATTGGTACTTTTTTTTTAAACTTTATTATTTTATTTTAAGAGAAAGAGAGAGCACGAGCCGGGTATGGGCAGAGAGAGACAGAATCCCAAGCAGGTTCCGCACTGTCAGTGCAGAGCCACATGTGGGCCTCAACCATGAGAACATGACCTGAACTGAAATCACGAATTGGATGCTCAACTGACAGAGGCACCCAGGCACCACAGTAGTTTGGTAGTTTCAATGGTAAGTATCATAACTCTCTAAGCAGATTTTACGTATTGGAGAACAGGGTCCTTATCTCCTATGTCTGCATTTCTATAGCATTCACAGGGCTGCAAATGTTGGGATCCAATTATTTTAGAAGTAATGACTTTGGATAAAACTTATCACCCACAGAGTTTAACCAATGGACAACTACAGTATGCAAAGCATTTCACATTTGTTACCTTATTTAACACTAAACAACCTAGTGAAGTTACACACTCCAAAATCATTCATTAAATGTAAGTAGCAGAACAAGGATTTTAACTGAGGCTTCCTAGATACAACATTCCTACTCTTTCATTATACCTCCCCTCCCCAAGTCTTTTATCACAAATAACAGTGAAAAAAAAGCCCCTCCCATTTTATTGAGATAAAATTGATATATAACATGTATTAGTTTAAGGTCTACAACATAATAATGTGATATATGAATATTTTGTAGACTTGGAGATTCCACTTTTTAATTCTTTGAATATTCACAGGATAGTATCTCAGATCCTATACAAATGCCACATTACTTGTAACAGCAATTCACATCCTCACATGGAGATCATTTGAATATTTTTTTAAAAAGCCCACCAAATCCTGTCATCTCCTTGAGGTTTGGGAAAAAAACCTTCTCTTTTTTTTTGATATAACCATCTGTCCTACAAGGCCATGTTTCTAATATAGGAGAAAAATCCCTAAGCAGTGATTCTTTTTGTTTGTTTGTTTGTTTTAAAGATTTTATTTTGGGGAGTGCCTGGAGAGCTCAGTTGGTTGAGCGTATTTCGTTTCAGCTCAGGTCATGATCCTAAGGGTCATGGGATCAAGCCTTGTGTTGGGCTCCACGCTGAGCCTGGAGTCTGCTTAAGATTCTCTCTTCCCTGCCCCTCCAACCCCCTCTCCCTAGTTCACACTCTTTCTCTCAAAAAAAAAAAAAAAAGTAATGATTTTATTTTTAAAGTAATCTCTTAAACACTCAACCAGGGCTTAACCTCACAATGCTGAGATCAAGAGTCACATACTCTACTGACTGAGCCAGCCACCCCTCCCCAAGCAGTGATTTCTTAAAGCGTGGTCCCCAGGCCATCAGAAACAGTATCACCTAGGAACGTGTTAGAAATGCATATTCTTAGGCTCCACCCTGTATCTACCTAATCAGAAAACCTGGGGGTAGGGCCCCCAAATGTTTTTAACAAGCCCTGCAGGTGATTCTGATAAACATTAAAATTTGAAATACATGGGTCTAAAGTATTTGCATCTATAGAGAACACTAAAATCACTGCTCTAAAACCAGAATGGTGCAATCATATCAGTCCTGAACTAGCTCTCTATAGCAAAATCAACAAAAGGAAAGTGGTGAATCACCAGTGAGATATAAAAGCAGTCATTCATATAGAGAGACTATTCAACTTACAAAAAGGAGCATTACCTGTATTTAATGAATGGCTACATAGGTAACTAGGGTACCATGGTGGATTTTGAAAAGCAATCATCCACAGAAAAACAAATTAATAAGCAAGTAACAAACAAGCTCATAAATACATGGAAAAGCAAAGAAGCCGATGGTAGATGTTCAACCTTCACTGAAGTCTCACAAAAACAAAAAATAAGATAGTAGCAGCAACTTAAAACTACTAGATCTGGAATCTCAAAATACAAAAGAAAACTTTTGGATTTATGTCTCTAGTTCCTAATTAAGTGGCTCAAAATTGATATATACTCCATAGAGAGACAGATTTGTTTTAATTTAGGCACACCAAATAATCTATTATTTTCCATTTTGAGTTAGGCTTTTGCTATTAACAAGTTAACTGATTACTTCCCTCCTCTTCTGTGTAGGAGTTTGGGGGAAAAATTATTCTGTTAACTTCATGAGCTGACAGCAGGCTAGAAAAACAAGGAGATACAATTTAACTCCAACATGTGCTGAAAGCATACAATTCTTGTTGTCTCTATTTAGGAAATCATCTTTAAAATTTTTTGTATTAGAGCTATCTGTGGTTTAAATACAGCCATCAATCTCCTGCCCCACAAACACCTTAAAATTTTTGTGTGTAGCTTGATTTGGAACCTAGGCTATAAAGTGAGTTGGATTTTAGAGATGCTAACGTGTATACCATGTAACATGACCACTGTCTGCTTCTGTAGAGTGTGCAAAGAAGCTAAGCTTTGTTACTCCTTTGGGGAATGCAGGTTTGAAGAGCAAAGAGAAGGCTATTTTGGAGAAACTGGGGGAATTCAGAAAACAAGAAGAATTTGAAGACAAGAAAACACTGAGTAAGAAAGATGAGAAAAGCCTCTCTTGGACAAACGTCTGGGTATGTGTGCCAGAAAAGAAAGACAAGTGCCAAAGATTACTGTTACTGAGATAGAGTCCCAAGACATTATAAAGTCAGGTTTCAGATGCTGTGAAAAGAGCAGCTTTTACTTAGGGCCAAAGATTAGGCCTATTTCTCAGTAAAGCATTTGATTCCTTCTTCCATAAGAGAACTGAAAGGCTGAACTCTAGTACCAGAGGAGGAATCCAGACTGTTTAGCAAGGAGGGCTAGAGATACTTAAAATTAAGGACTAACCAGCTGAAATGGGAATAAAGTGAGAGATGATCTTGTACTTGTAATTCATTTCCTTTTTTTCAATGTTTATTTATTTTTGAGAGAGACACAGAGTTCGAGTGGGGGAGGGGCAGAGAGGGAGTGAGACACAGAATCAAAAGCAGGCTCCAGGCTCTGTGCTGACAGCTCAGAGCCCAGTTGCGGGGCTTGAACTCACAAACTGTGAGATCATGACCTGAGCTGAAGTCAGATGCTTAACTGACTGAGCCACCCAGGCATTCCTTAATTTCCCATTTTGACCACAAGATCTCTTCGTACTGCAGAAAGGTCATTTTTACATTCGAATTAATTAACTGGACCTGATGAAAGAAGCTACTCAGAAGGAGCTGAAAGGTTGTAAACCTCAGGTATAATCTTTCAAGAAAATTCACTCCCTATTCTTTGGAGAAAGAGTTATGCCAACCATTAAAACTATCTAAGGGGAACATCACCTGAATACCTACCTCTCCAGAGCTCTCCTTCCCCGATTCAACTCTCAACAAGTACTAAAAATCACATTCAGGTTTGGGTCTGGTAGAGATAGGGCTTACTACTCAAGATCCCTGAATTCATAAAACTGTTGTTAATGGTGAGAGCCCAATTACAGAATCTGCCCAACTCTGCCTTTTTTCCCCCTGCAGTCACCCACAATTCAGGGGCTGACACTATGGTGAGACTGCTAAACTCCTTGGGGAAATGCTCATGGTGGTAGGAGACAAGGTGACCACATAAAATTCAGCTTCCACCAGAGAATTCTGAGAAAGGTTCCTCAAATATTGGTCATGGGCCTGAGGAGTCCTTCCCACTACCCTCAAGAGGAGGTAAACAGACTTTTCAGCCTCTCTCATGCAGCATTATAAAAAATAACCTGGAAAAGTGGGACTTTATTGAGGGCTAACAGCAGCAAAGAGCTGACTACAAGGTAAGCAATGTCAGGAAATGAGCACAGGGATGAGAGGGGAAGTGTCTCAAGAGATCCCAGACATAACATAGCAATGCCCCAGAGCCAGAGAACAGAGAAGCAGGAGATTCTACAGAAAAGAACCCGTCAAAGAATGTCTTACCTTCTAAACCACAACTAGGAGATATCATAAGAGCCACCATGGAGAGAAAAATCCCCAAAGCTAAAGTGGTCTAAGGGTTCCAGCGATAAAGGAGTCCCTCCTACAATCAAGAATATTGGTTGCCCAAAATTGAAGCTAACAATGCCTTGAAGAGAAGCTTGTTTGTGAGTCAAAGCTCAAATTTGAGGTAGGGCTCCAGTGCCAGCCACAGGGCTGTCCCCATGCAGTGCTCCTTGACTCATGTTGGCTTCTAAGGTCTCACAGTTACATCTCCTGAATGTTTCCACTGGGGCCATGGCAGCTTTCCAGGCGCTGTGTGTCCTTATGGAGGCCAAAGGGAAACACCTTGGGGCCCTAAGCTTCAGGCCAGAAAAAGAGAGCCAGACAAGGATGCATTCCCCCCAAGTGATAAGAGCAAGGATACTAGAGACCCCAAAGAGGAGAGGATCAAGGAGGATGTAGAATCAGGGAGCTCACAAGAGAAGAGCCACTCTGCTCAGGCCATGGGTCAGCAGAAACCTTTGTGAACTAAGGCCCCATGATTACTGCCACAGAAAGGAGTTCCTTTGAAAAGAAACTTGCAGAAAAGGATGAATTGCTTTTAAGAGTGGCTTCTTCTCAAGAACAGAGGCAAAATGCAGGAAGGTCCTATGTAGAAATCAAAACCCATGTCAGTAGAAATCAGAGCTCTTTTCATGAACAGCAGGGAAAGATACTAAAGCACAGGAGTTTATGGTTGCTACTGTCTTGATCCCAGAGAAAAACTTGGTGCTTACACATGGATTTCTTGCATTGGACATTAGTCAGCACAAGGATGAACTCTAGGCCCAGGCAATGCCCCTGAGGAAGCAGTGATAAGGCTCTGTCCTACAGACATCAGTCAGGTTCTGAGAGGCAGAACTGTCTGAGCCTGGGCAGGACTGTCAGAAACTGGGATATTCTAGCAGAAAATCCCCTCCTGGGAGGATAATTTCTCTGAAAGAAAATGTCCATTCCATGTAGAGGAAAATCTTAGTTCTTTCTCATGGTAACATATCCTCTGAAAAGGATGGTCTCTGTTTCTCATAACCAAGAAAATTCTTTCCAAATATACTAGTTTCTTCTAATTGGGGAAAAAGAAGAAAGCAAAACAAAACATGAGAAGCCATTGACTTGGAGTTGTCCTAGCTCATTTTGTTATTCTCACTATTCCCACTGTCTAGATGGAGAACAAATATTGGCATGAGAACAACATTGGTATCCTTAGTTGGTAATTAAGCCATGTCCATCTTAGAAAATTATTTTCTAAAATACAATAATTTACTGTCATCCCTTTGCCACAATAAAATAATTCCATTAGGAGGGGGACCAACCCATCAGGAAATGTAATGAAACCCTACACCCTCCAGAAACTTTAAATCTGGAACATATTTTCTGTAAGTTCCGATCACTGTCATTGGCTCATGTGGATTTGTCAAAGGAAGGTGGTTATTAGACAGATTCAAAGTAAAAACTGCCCTACTATAATAGTTATGCTCCCATTGGGGTAGAAAACAAAAACCTCCACTACCAAAGTGGCAACTTTTATTTTAGATCCAATTTGGGTAGAAATCTGCTATACAGTGCCACAGAATAAAACTTGCTCTGATTAAAAGTTCTAATTTCCAATTTCTGAAGCAATATCCTTTTTTTCTCTAATCCTCAAATAACTGCAAACTGAGATGAATGGATAGACCCCTCTTGTGTTTCTAAGCTCTGAACTGTCTTCTATAAAGGATAAGAAACAGTTTAATATTTTGATAAAAGGATCACTTGTGGTTAGGCATCATAAAAGTTCTCTCTCCAAGGACTGCTCACAGTTTACTTCTAGTCAAGTAATACTACTAAGTATACCCAGTTTCCTCAATTCCAAATAATCAAATGAAGAAAGATATTTTCTAATCTTCTTACTGAAACAGTTTTCAGGTTTTCTGTGTACATTTTAGCATTAGCCTTGGACAAATTTCCCTAGCTAGTTATTTCCCACCTATTCTTAAAGCTAAACAGCACTGATAATTTTGGGAAAAAGAAGGACTGTGCTTTCCAGACCTGTAGAATCTGAGGAAGAACCACCGCTGAAATGTTGAAAGTTTCGGTGTGTTTGGGAGGGACTATGTAGTTATATTCTCTGTCCCATCTGACCACTGGGCAGCTGGGAATCTCCAAAGGGAGACACCATATTCATGCTCTCACAGCAAGCCCCTTGGCAACAAACCACTGTGTTTGAAAATCTCCCCAATATGTAGTAATCAAGTAATCAAAGCATCTACTCATCACACTGCAGTAATCAAACTGCAAGCTGAGACCCATTAACAGCTTGTGAAATCAATTTAGTGGTTTGCAGCAACATAGCTTTTAAAAAAAACAACAACAGAAAATAGCAGAGCACCCTGCCTATAAAGGAAGAACTGTTTCATGAAACTTCGATTTTTTATATGTAGGTGTAAGAGCACATATTTAAGTGTAACAAGTCATAATGTAAAATGTATTTCTTACTGTAGATCTCCATCACAAGAATTTGAAAGATACTCCTCTAAAGTTTCAAGAGGAAAAAGATCAAGTGTACCTAATTCACTCATTACTGTATAGCCAGCAATTATACACAATGTTTCGCACTTATAATAGGCATTCAATAAATACTTTTTGGCTGATTATTCAATATATATTCTTAAATCATTAATAATGTGGTCCATAAATAAAAATTTGGATTGAGTCCAATTAGAAAATATCTTTTATGAAGGCACTAAAAAATAACATTTGATTAGTAAGTTAAATTTAATCTCTTTCACGTGCCATCTAATTGATATGCTAAATAAATGGTAGATCCCAGGGCACCTGGGTGGCTCAGTCGGTTGAGTGTCCAACTTCAGCACAGGTCATGATCTCACGGTTCATGGGTTCTAGCCCTGCGTCAGGCTCGTCAGGCTCTGTGCTGACATCTCGGAGCCTGGAGCCTGCTATGGATTCTTGTGTCTCCCCCTCTCTCTGCCCCTCCCCTGCTAGTGCCCTGTCTCTCTCTCTCTCTCAAAAATAAATAAACATTAAAAATAAATTAAAAAATGGTAGATCCCAGCAGGAAATAAGAGAAAGCAAGACCTTGGGAAATTAACATTCCCAGGATATATTAGATCTACATGGGCCTCTGACCTTACTATATACACGTACATATTCTAGCATAATGTGCACAGACCTGGACAGTATGCAAAGCACTTTGGAATCAGAACACATAGTGACAACTCATGGCTCAATGACCTTTGACAAATTCTTTCAACCTCACTGAACCTAGTTTCCTCAACTGTGAAGACTAGTGGTGAGAACTATAAATCGTTACCAAAAATATGGGTGTAACTTTCAGAATACAGGAGAAAATCTTTGTGGCAATGGGTTAAGCAAAGATTTCTTAATGGCACCAAAAGAAACAATTTATAAGATAGACTTCAACAAAATTAAAACCTTTGCTCACAAGACACACTCTTAAGAAAACAAAAAGTAAGCTACAGACTGGTAGAAATATTTGCAAAATATGTCTGACAAAATATTTGTATACAGAATATGGAAAGAATTCTTACAACTAAGACAAGAATAAAAAAATAGAAGATCTAAACAGACCCTTCACCAAGAAAAGATACAGAGAGCAAATAAGCACATGAGAAGATGGAGCCAGGTGTACCATTTATTGAAGGAAAAATAAAGAAATAAATTATAGATCATGATATAACATTAAAAAATGAAAAGAATCCTTTCTGAATTTTTGCCCAGATTGTGAACTACTAATTTGGTCAACTTTTTGAGGGCAAGGACAAAGTCTTCATAGAATAAGAACTCAATAAATGTTTAAACATGGTGCATTGTCAAGGAGTTTAAAATCATGATGCTATTTAAAATGCCAAAGATTAATGTTTTAAAAAGTGCACAGCAGTATTTAGGACAGTAGCGAGTTGAATAAATGAACTCCTTAGAATTACATAATTGCCTTGAAATACCCATGGCAAAATATTTTAAAATGCTGAATTAAAGTTATTGGTCATAACTGAATCATTACTGAAAAGTAATCATTTAGAGGCACCTGGGTGGCTCAGTCGTTAAGCATCTGACTTCAGCTCAGGTCATGATCTCACAGTTCGTGGGTTTGAGACCCACGTCAGGCTCTGTGCTGGATTCCGTGTCTCCCTCTCTCTCTCTGTCCCTCTCCTGCTCACACTGTCTCTTTCACTCTCAAAAATAAATAAACATTAAAAAAAGTAATCATTTAGCATTTTCATTGTGATTTTTACTTACATAGAGAAAAATATTTTCAAGTCATCTTGTTTAATGACATAAATCAGAATCCCTGGTCAGCTAACTATGACCTCTATTTCTTTCCGGGTTTGGTTTTAAGGGTGAACCCTTGGGTCTCATCCTAGCTTTATGTCTACTTAAAATAAAACTGTATCTTCTCTTTGGCCTAGCAACTCTGATTCTAGAAATTTATTGTAATTATGTGAAATGACATTTCCCTAATGTTATTTATTGCAGCATTTATTCTAATAACAAAAGCCTGGACACCAGTTAATTAATTCCATCTAGGAATAATGAAAACAAGGGAGATTTTTATGTATTAATATGGAATATTTCTAAGTTAGACTAGGTGAAAAAAAGCAAAAATAATATGTGCAGTGTGGTACCACTAGTATAAAAGTGGGGAGAGGCATCCACACACACAGCTGGGGCATGCATTAGAGTATATCTAGAGTCACAGAAAACTAGTAACATTAGTTAAGTATTATATGTTAAGAGTAGAACTGGATGGCTGGGAAACAGAATGAGAAAGAAGACTTTTCACCATGTACCCTTTACAACTTTTTGAATTTTGATTCTTATGAATGTTTAAGAAATGCGTCTAAGAAATTAAATTTTAAAAAACTTAAATAACAATGAAAATATTTACTTATGCCTTTCAGCATAAGCAAACCCCAGGGGGGGAAAAACAGATTTGATTAAACTCTGATACGGGAGTGAGCATACTGACAAATGTCACATCTGTGCCTGTGTGAGCTCCTTTAATGACCTGGAATATTGGTATCATAAATCCCAAATCTATATGTGCCATCATTCAGGCGATGATTAGCAAATTTCTACTGGAATCACCATGTCTTCATTGTCCATTTAATAAACAAAAATAATAGATTTCTCTTAAAGTCTCTCTTCATTACCTGTAACTTTTACCTCAATACAAAATGAAGAAATAGGTTTTCTTATGATGGATGTAATATAAATGAAGTCGGGGTATCCCCAAGGTCAAAACAGAATCATCCATGGGTAAACCTTAATTATATACAGGCTTCTAGATATGACAACACCGCAGGGGGCCAATTAAAGCAGTATCAAGACTTTCTGAAGTTGTGATATTCCCTTTTAGCATTTCTAAATCTTCTCACAGGAGAAAGAAAGGAAGCAAAATATGGAATTTTAGGAATGAAACGCTGGCTAACAGGGTTATGGGGCATCTGAGAAGTCACGGGATAAGTCTGACTTTCTCAGAGGGGAGCTGCTTTTTTTTTTTTTAATTTCCAACATCTGCTATTAAAATTAGTTCTGCACAAATGTTTGCAGATGCAGAGCAGCTGGCAGTCTTGCCTGCATTTTGCCTATTGGTGGATCACAAGCAAGTCACTGAACTAGGGCTATTGAATTTTCCATTTGTGTTCTAGTGTTTTCAGAGAACTGGCAAATTTATATTCTGGAATACTAGATTCAGAATGTTAATGTTCTGCTGCATACTAGTTAGAGCTTGAGATATTCTAGCAGAATTGAAAATTTATTCTGTCAGGATATCGAGATTTGAAAATATACTCTCATGCAGCCATTTGTAAGCAAATCTTTCTCACACCAGTGTGGAATAAAGATACACTGATCTAGTTATACTAATGCTTTCTAATTCATTTGATTTTTCAAAAGAAATCTGAAAATAAACATGTCCTACTCCATTAGTAATAAAAAATGTAAAACAGAAAAGGATATAGTTTTCATCCCTCAGTCTAGCAAAGATATGAGACTATAAATGTGTCTATTAAAGAAAAAGAGGAACTTGCACACCAATGGCTGGGAGTATAAACTGGTGGAAGTTTTCTGGAAAGTAGTATGACACTGTATCAAAAATCTTGAAAATGTTCATTATCTTGAACTCAGTAAGTTCCAGAATTCATTTTAAAGAGATAATCAGAGATGTATATAAAGATTTATGTACAAAATAATCCTTATAGAATTATATATAATGAAACCCAAATATCTAACAGGTAAATAGCTAAATAATAGTATGCTGAAATGAATGTCTTAGTAAAACACAGGGAGACTCCTATTTCAGTCAAATCCTTTAATAAGCCTGAATTATTTTTTAAAAACAAAAAACTGGCTGAAAGTGGTGGTCTATAGACATGCTCGCTTTTGGCTTTTAAAGTCATGGATGGGTAAAATTATTTCTTTTGATTTATGGTAATATTGGTTTTAGACTAATTCCAGCTTTGATTCTTGAAAACTGAGAGTTTACAGATTTACATTTGTTTTATCATCTCATAATTGTAATTGGTGACTATTAGTACTCACTGGACATAACCACACAGTACAACATTAGCATGAAGTCTTGGCTCCCTTCCAATAAACAATACAATAGCAACAATAAAAATCAGTGTGTATTCCTATGCCTAGATCCTACAAAGAAAAAGAAAGGCCAAATCTCCCTCTCTCCCAAAAAAGCTTAATGATATTTACATAAGGTTAGGTGGGTAGAGGAACAACTAAAGGAGGTAGGGGGAGCTAGTGTTCTTTTAACATGGTGATATGATATGGAGCACTGGAGGGCTTAAGGTGGCAGGCGAAAGAAAATTCTTGGTAGTCTAAAGGTTTTTTTGTTTTTATTTTTGTTTTTGTTTGCATAGTAAGGTACAAGTAATAAGGCTCTGAAATGTTTCACACTTGAAAGAAGAATTTGAATAATTCTGGTAAGCTTCAGAGCTACAGGGTTAATAAAACAAGGAAGCAAGCCCACATGTAAGCAAAACAAAATATCCATACTTACTAATGGGTTACCTAAAAAACCCCAAGGAAACAAATTGAGTAGGATAGCTTTTCACATAATTTCTTAAATGAATAGGCGTTAGAATGTACAACTGGCTCAAAAACCTCTAAGGAAACATGTGGAACAAATAGAAACAAGAAATGTATTTAAACAGATAAAGAAAAACCAAGGCCACATATCCAGAAGAAAAGCTGAGCTTTTACATCATTAACTACCGAGGCAAACATCAGTATAAGACATGTGACCTGAATGGAGCAAATTTAAAATAAACTAAAAAAAATAAAATAAAATAAAAATTCCAACGGAAGGTTCTCTCCAACCCATCCCCTTTGTGTTCTGGTTTTATAAGAGGTTACTGACAAGAACACAAATGGTCTGACTTATAAAAAAGCTAGAAAAGTTCTTCAGAGATTTGATATTTGGCCCACTTTCCACATCTATACTCCCTCCCACAGAGAAGTGTTGAAAATAATGGCTGATTTTCAGAAAAGTTTATGAATATACTAAAGAAAGATATTTAATTAAAAGGAGTTTTCAGATTAACACTTGTAACTAAAAAAAAAAAAAAATTCACAGTTGGGTTTGTATTTATTGGCTTTATGAGTTGTGAAAAGAGAACACAGAGATACAGAATTCTCATTGTCAGATAACATGTAACCAGGCCAGAAAATGAAGTTAACTAGAATGTTGCAGACTCTCAAAAGATACAGGACTTGGTTTCTTTAAAATTTTTTTTAAAAATATTTTTATTTTTCAGGGGGGGCAGGCAGAGAGTGAGGGAGACAGAATCTGAAGCAGGCTCTACGCTCTGAGCAGAAGGACTTGGTCTTGAGTTTTCTTTAATTCTCCAAGTGATTTCATTAGTCACAGGATTTTAAATATCAACTATTCACTGATGATTCCCAAATGTATATTCCTAGCACCAAACCTTTCCTCTAAGGTCTAGACTTATAATTTCAACTATTTGTCACCTCTCCTGGGGGTCTCAAAGTCCTCTGTAAACTCCCAATTCAATTCCCACTCCCTCCCCAAAATCTGCCCTGCCATAGAAGTCCTCATCTTGGAAAATGGTGCAAACATACACCTCACCTGCGGGAATCAGAAAGCTGGGGTCATGTCTGACTTATTCCTTTGTCTCAATCTTCTATCCAACTTATTCAGGAAGCTCTGCAGGTTCCATCTAAAATCTATGCACTTCTTGTCTCCCCTGCCATGGCCTCCCTACTGGCCAGCCTGTTTCTACCCTGTCTCCTACAATCTACTCTCTACGCAAGAATTAAAGCCATCTTTTGAAAGCAGAAATATGGTCACACCCTTTTGAAAACTTTTCAATGGTTCCTCCATATGTCTTGGGAAGAAAAAATAAAAACAACTTCTATATTCTATAAAGCCTTACATAATCTGCCCTTGCATACTTCACTAGTTTCCTCATTCTGCCTCAGTCACTACCAGCACACTGGCCTTCCTCCAGATTCTAACATGCCAAACTGTCTCCACCTCAGGACCTTTGAACATGTCATTGTCTGTTTAGACTACTCTCTTCCTTGTTTTCCTATGGCTGGCTCCTACTCATTCTTCAAACCTACGTTTGACTTCTTCAGGGAGGCGTTTCCTAACCTCCAGTCTAAGCACTGCTCTCTATTTGTTTCAGTTATATAAGTGTCAATTTCTAATTATAAATTTGTGTACATGCTTAATTTTATCTTCACTACTATGCAGAATAAACTTCATGAGAGAAGGAACTATGTCTGCCTTATTCATCAATACATATTTATTGGCCTAGCACAGTATGTAACATCTACTAGATGCTCCATACATATTTTTGGAATTAAACAAGATTTTTAATAAAGCAACTTAAGAAATATATGGAAACAATGAGAAGATCAAACAAAATCAGGACTGCAATACATCATACTACCTTGCTCAGCATTCATATTTCTTTCAGATTTCTGCTATAGTAGATATTACATATTAAATGAAATACTAATCATAAGTATCAGAGAAGGCATAGGCACAAAAATATGAAATAAAATCTAGCCACATACTAAATATATTGTATGATTATAACTAGTCATCTACTATGATTATAACTAGTAAACTTACATTATTGGTAAAGATACTTAGGATCTCAACTTATTAATAATCTGAGCTACATAAATTATGAAATAGGCAGAAAAATAAGCTCAAAGCAGCAAGTAAACAATTGAAAAGGTATGGTTTAAGATTGGCTGATTTTCTGATATCAATCATAGGAAATTTTAAGTACAAAATTTGGGGTTTTTTTTCATAATTATACAAATTGTACAAACTGGTGGTTACGGTACATGAATGTTCCCTAAACCTCACAAAATATATTTTATTTTTAAAAATGTGTCCAGGAGTATCTAGCTGTTTATTTTCTTTTTTCTTTTTTTCAGGAGTACCTAGTTTTAAAATTTCATGGTGAAAAGTTCTAAGAACTAAAATATGATGACTATACTTTCCAAACAAAAAGAAATCAGAATGTGATGAATATTTAAAACTAGGGAGTATGCATATGTGGAACAGGAGAAACTTAACAGAGGACCATAGGGGAAGAGAAGAAGAAAAAGATAATTAAGGAGAGGGAGGGAGAAAAACCACAAAAGACTCTTAAAGACTAAAAACAATCTGAGGGTTGATGGGTGGTGGGGGAGAGGGGAAAATGGGTGACGGGCATGGAGGAGGGCACCTGTTGGGATAAGCACTGGGTGTTATATGGAAACCAACTTGACAATAAACTATATTTAAAAAAATAAAACTAGGGAGTAGGAAAATCCGTAATTATTATCATTTTCATATTATGAGCAAGGGTACAGAACTTAAATAATTTACCCAAGATGAGTATAACAGAATCAATATTCAAAATAGGCTTTTCTTACTCAGAGTTACATGCTGTTTCCACTTTGTTAACAATGCTTTCCAGCTGTTCATTATTTCATTTATGCCAATATTGAGTATCTACTAGATGCTTCTGTGATTTAATGGATATTAGAAAGGAAATTATAACTTGTCCTTAAAGCTAACAAATACTTCCAGAATTAAACTAAACCTAAGGAGAAAGAGAGAGAAAGAGAGAGAGAGAGAGAGAGAGAGAGAGAGAGAGAGAGAGAGGCTACTTGAAACAAAGAGAATCAACTGTCCATCATTTTCTTTGTTAGATCTGCTCCAACAGCATGTGACATCCATTTGAGGCCTCTGGCCCATGAGAAAGTTATCAAAACAAGATGCATTGTTTACAAGTCCCAACCAAGGCCCATGAAATTAAGCTGGTGAAAGCAAGCCATAAATATAATGTTGGATATTCTAAATTTTGATACCTAAACATGTTAGAGTATAGAATGCTAGAAAAATGAAGGATGTTTTAAAAAACTTAACATTACAAAATAACTTGTTCTTGAGAATCAAATAAAAAAATAAAATGAAACCAAGTGCAAAGCCACAATTAATATGCTTACACACATGTTGCTAGGATAAAAAGCCATCCATCCATCCATCCATCCATCTTTCTAATATCCACCTGATAAGCTAGCCATCAAACATCACCAAGTACCTGCTACAAAGGACACTTGACCCCACAGTTTTAAGGATGAATCCAATGTGGAGTCCATTCCAAAGTACCCTTCAGTTTAGTATTAAAAGGAAAAAATAATTACAAAGTAAAAAGGATAGGTTCCTTTTGGCTCAAGGATTGGGGAGGACTTTGTGAAGGAAAGGTGCATAAACCAGGCCTGGACACACAAAGATGTGGATGTATGGAAACGTGAGGAGACTGCACGTTTTGTCTGGGTAGGGATGGCAGACTGAATACTGTAGAGAGGCTAAATGGAATCCAGGCTACACCCTGGAGTCCATAATTCTTCTATCAGTTCAGCCCACTTAACTCAAATGTTGAGATATTTCCCACTTCTAACTGTGAAATGAAGCTAGCATCATCTTCCTCCTTGGCTGGGATTTTGTGAGAAGTAATTAATATGTACAAAGGAGAAATATTCTCAGAGGAAGTTTCTTGTCCTGGATTTTAAAAGGTAGAAAATAATTTTACACATTATGTTTTCTTTCCTAGCCTCTCCTTAATAAGTCTTCTTTTTTTTATTTTTTAATGTTTTTTAATTTATTTTTTGAGAGACCGAGAGAGACAGTGAGAGCAGGGGAGGGTCAGAGAAAGAGGGAGATGCAGAATCTGAAGCAGGCTCCAGGCTCTGAGCTAGCCATCAGCACAGAGCCTGAAGTGGGGTTTGAACCCATGAACCGTGAGATCATGACCGGAGCCGAAGCCGGACGCTTAACCGACTGAGCCACCCAGGCGCCCCAATAAGTCTTCTTAATAAACCAAAGTTACTATAGCCAATCTAATGAATAAAACTAAGATAATTTCACAAAGTATCAGAGAATCATATTTTCTCCTCCAGTCTACACCCTAACCTTACTAAGCTAAAAACAGAGGTAAGATACAGCACCTGCCTGGGAGGTGAAATAGTGAGATAGAAAATACACTATGTGATTTAGTTTGCTGCCACCAGAATATAAGCTTCTTAACATAAAAGAAAGTTATTCTTGACAGTGTAAGGGTCATTACACATGGATTTAGTTCAGCTTACACTTATGAGGGAATGGAAGCTGAGAGAGTTCCAATGACCTACTCAAGACTGTCCATCTAGTTAATGGCAGACCTAGGACTTTCATTCCTGGTCCAGCATTCTTTCCTTTACACCAGAGGCTCCGAGGAAGAATCCTGTCTGCAGAACTGTTCAGTGTAGTCCTCACAGTATTTTCTTTACTAATCTGAATTTTTAAAGCGATACATAAAGACTGACTCCAAATATCACAGACTCCAAATATTTCTGTCTTATATAGTCCTAATTCACATATGCACGCTACCTGCCTGGTCTGGCAGAATGAGTTCTGTGTTGCTGTTTTACTCTGTGGTGCCTTCTCTAATAGAACATACTGAATTTATTTTTTTAAACTTTTAAATGTTTATTTTTGAGAAAGAGAGAGAGAGACAGAGGTGAGCGGGGGAGGGTTAGAAAGAGAAACACACACAATGACTCTGAAGGAGGCTCCAGGCTCTAAACTGTTAGCACAGAGCCGGATGTGGGACTTGAACCCACAAACTACGAAATCATAACCTCAGCCAAAGTCCAATGCTCAATCAACTGAGCCACCCACCCGCCCCAGAACATACTGAATTTAATCATGTTATTTCTCTACCATCCCAAATCTTAATGCCAAAGTTTTTCCTTCTCCTGAATAATATTACCTCATATTTGAGTAATATTTATTATATTTTTTGTGTAGGACATTTTATAAAAATACAGAGATAAGTGATATATTTGAGGTTACAGAACTATTTAGTGATAGAGCCAGGGCTAGATCCCAGGATTCCTGGCTCAGTTTAGGGGTCTTTTTATAAAGCCTTGAGCCCATAGGACCAAACAGCATATCCCAAATAATTCATCTATAACTCAATTCTTTCTTTCCAGAAAAACATTTTTATCAAACTAAAAGTGAACATATTGCACTCTGAATAATATATTTCACTAGGTATAGAAAATCTAAAAGATACAGAGTAGTAGCTTTATGCCCATTATATATTCCAAACCATGCTTAATGTCTTCAAATACAAATGTATAACCAGTGATTGCAAATGGAATGTAAGATGAACAAAGTGTTAAATGGCTAAGCATTTTTTAAGAAACTAGAATTTAATAATAAACTGCCAAAATATACACATATGTAAAGTGCTAACGGTTTCCCAAACCTTAGTTATAGTAGCTATAAAATAAGTTTGTTATCAGTCAGCTACCAAAGAGTAGTAGGATGACTTTAAAATGAAAAAGAGAAATAAAATCCTTATATTAAATGTAATTAGGGAATCATAAACCATCTATAGTCCCAATTTTCCAATTTCTTTGTTAATAACAAAATAATTATGAAAAGTACACCAGGGAGATGAAATTAGAACCTGAAATTCCCTAAGAACTGAGAAAGGAACTCAAACTTTTAAAGGCTTCAATGAAGAAAAAACATTAAATCTCTCCACTGAGAAATAGATTACATAATTGGCTTCTCAAGATGTCTACAATGTAGTTTGGTTACGGAACTCAGTAGCTGGGAGCTTCATACATAGCTTGGTACATAGCTATAAATTTTGCCTATCACCTGAATAGCTATACAATGTCATTTCCTTAACTTTTCCTAAAATGAGAATATAATTTTTAATTTTTGAAAAACAATGTTTGGGGCATACTTACTGCCATTGCTGGTAGAAATGTAAACAATACAACTCTTCTAGAAAGCAATTTGGCACACTTGCCAGAATCCTTTAAAGAGTTCACTGCCTGGTTTCTAGTAAATCCACCTTGGTATGCCATGTTTCTTTCTGCTACTATTATTACCATCAAATGAAGACAACACATTTGAAATCATCACGGATTTACAACTGGTCTTAAGGATCTAGAGAATGAATGAGCCTGACTTTTTTCATTATATAGTCCATGTATCCGAGTACATACAGATTTATCCCATTTTTTTAATGTTTATTTTTTATTTTTGAGAGAGAGACAGAGAGACAGAAAGAGAGAGAGAGAGGAAAGAGAGAGGAGAGAGAGACAGGAAAGAGAGAGAGGAGAGAGAGAGAGGAAAGAGAGAAGAACAGAGGATTCGAAGCAGGCTCTGTGCTGACAGCAGAGAGCCTGATGTGAGGCACAAACCCACGAACCATGAGATGACGACCTAAGCCAAAGTCAGGTGTTCAGCCAACTGAGCCACCCAGGTGCCCCATATTCTACTCTTCTTAAGCACTGCATGGTGTTCCAGAGTTTATGTAAGCACTCCCCTATTCATGGATATTTTGGATTTTGGTTTTATTTTGTCTTGTTTTGCTATTACAAACAACACAACAATGATCATTCTTGTGGCACATACTTGCATTACATGGAAGGAAGTTTTTCTAGGGTAAATACCAAGAAAGGGAACTACTGAGGCATGAAGTACAGGTATTTTAAGTTTTAATAGATACTGTCAAATTGCCCTCCAAAGTACCTATACCAATTTGTATGTCCACAAACAGTTTATGAAGATATGTCTTTCCCTATTTCCTCATTATACTGGATATTTTTCTCATTAAATATTTTTCTTAACCCAATGAGTGAAAATGTTATCTTATTTTAAAATTTCTCTAATTATTAATGAAGTTGAACATATTTTGATTGGTCACTTTTATTCCTTCTTCAATGAATTTATTTTTCGTACTAGGAATTTTTAAGGGGCGCCTAGGTGGCTCAGTCGGTTAAGCATCCTACTTCAGCTCAGGTCATGATCTCACAGTCCATGTGTTTGAGCCCTGCATTGGGCTCTGTGCTGACAGCTCAGAGCCTGAAGCCTGCTCATATTCTGTGTCTCCCTCTCTCTCTGCCCCTCCCCCGCTCACTCTCTGCTCTCTCAAAATAAAGACATTAAAAAAAAATTAAAAAAATTTTTTAAATTATTTGTAGGAATTCTTTATACATCATGAATACAAAGCATTTACTATACATATTACAAATATTTCTCAATTATTGCTTATTTTCTAGTGTAATTACACTATCTTGTATTATATTAAAATTTACATTTTGATATAGTCAAATTTATTAATGTTTTTTAGGGTTTTTGTGTTTTGTGACTTAAGAATATCTTTTCTTGGGGCACCTGGGTAGCTCAGTTGGCTAAGCGTCTGACTCTGGATTTTGATATCAGGGTCTTGAGATCAAGCCCCACATTGGGCTCTGTGCTGGGCGTGGATCCTGCTTAACATTCTCTCTCTTCCTCTCCCTCTACCCTCCCTCAAAGAAAAAAAAACCCTTTCCTTTCTCAACATCATAAACACACTTTCCTATCTTTCTTCTAAGAACTTTATACATTTAAAAAATGTTAGGCCTATAATCCATTTGGAATTTATTTTTGAGATTGGGATAATGCAGGCTCTACTCTTTTAGTTATCAAGAGCTTTTCACCAGCTCCAGTTGTCGTTCTTCCTATCCCCACTGATTTGAAACATCATTTCTATCATGTAGTAAATCTCCTGATAAACACATGGATCTGTATCTACTCCATTAATCAGTACTGCTTTAATAATGGCTTACAATACATTTTGATGTCTGCTAAAGTACATCTTCTCTCACTCTCTTACTTAAAATATTTTGCTATTCAGAGCACTTTCTCTTCCACATGAATTTTAGAATCAGCTTATCAAGTTCCAAGAGAAAGTCTATTGGGATACTGACTGGAACTTCACTGGATATAAATTAGGGGTGGTAGGCTGGCTCAGTAGGTAGAACATGCAGTTCTTTATCTCAGGGTTGTGAGTTCAAGCCCCAGGTTGTATGCAGAACGTACTTTAAAAAATTAGTAAATAAAATTATATTTTAAAAAAGATATAAATTGATTTGGGTAGAAACAGCATCTTTGCAATACTGAATCTTCTCTTTAAGAAACATGCTTAAATCTCTACTCAGGTTTTCTTTTATATCCTTCAATAAGTTTCATATAGGTCTTAAAGATTTCTTATCAATGCTGTCACACACAGTAGGCACTCTATAAGTGGTAGTTACTATTAAGGCCTTACTGGTTACAGTGTACTTCTAAAAAATAAACAAGGAAGCATAGTCTAGGACCCACTGTCAGTTTCCCAGGCCCAAACTAAATCTGAATCCTATTCTTTATCCTATATCTCCCTTTCCTATTCCTACATCTCTACCAAAAGATACATTTTCAAGAATTTTTCTAAAACCAAGTTTAAAAAACTCTAAATTTAGTTACTAATGTATTACTCACTAGAGAATATATTTAAGCCTTAAACAGTCTTTGGACAGATACTTCCTTTTTTTTTTTTTAATGTTTATTTATTTTTGAGAGAGAGACAGAATGCGAGCAGGGGACAGGCAGAGAGAAAGTAAGATGGAATCCGAAGCACGCTCCAGGCTCTCAGCTGTCAGCACAGAGCCCAGTGTGGGCCTCAGACTCATAAACTGTGAGATCAAGACCTGAGCCAAAGTCTGATGCTTAGCCAACTGAGCCACCCAGGTGCCCCTAGGCAGATCCTTAATAAAACACTAGGAACATCTAGGGGTGCCCAGGTGGCTTAGTTGGTTAAACAGCTGACTCTTGATTTTGGCTCAAATCATGATCTCACAGTTTGTAGGTTCGAGCCCCATATCTGGCTCTGCAATGCCAGTGCAGAGCCTGCATGGGATTCTCTCTCTGTCCCTCCCCCACTCGTACGTGCTCTCTCTCAAAACACTAAGAACATCTAAAAATACATCTTTTTTTAAAATTTTATGCTTATTTATTTTTGAGAGACAGTGTGAGCAGGGGAGGGTCAGAGAGTGAGGGAGACACAGAATCTGAAGCAGGCTCCAGGCTCCTAACTAGCTGTCAGCACAGAGCCCGATGTGGGGCTCGAACCCCCGAACAGTGAGATCATGACCTGAGCCGAAGTCGGACACTCAACCGACTGAGCTACCCCAGGTGCTCCTAAAAATACATTTCTAAGACATGTTATGTAAATCTCATTTCCTGTGCAGGGACAGGGGTTTCTACTCCATGAATCCAGAGGTCATTTAAAAGAATTATCTCTCAGCCTATTCTGCATGCCTGCCAATAATCATCTTAAAGTTCAAGGAATAAAGCCCAATTAAGGTACTCTTTCAACTTCTCTTCCATGGGTTTGAATGCACTTTATAAAGAGTATGTAATATCTCTGAATGCTAAAACTGAACAGGGAGTTCATTCAACTTTTATTTCTCAGATGAGAAAACTAGGGCCAGATAGATGAAGAGCCTAGACAGGGCCACAAAGTTAAATGGCAGCAAAGCCAGATGAATGGCTTTCCTACCAGGCCAATGCTGTTTCTTCTACATGTTTATGTTACTTTTAGGCCACCTGTTTTACTTAATAATATCCTTATGAATGATAATTCAGTAACAACTTAATATAGAACCCAGGATCAGTAATTATTAATATTATATAAGCTATAACCATAAAATACATTTAATAGCAAAAAAACACCTTGGAGCATGAATAGAGACTTTTGTACATTTGGGATAGTCATCATTATAGAATTGTTTAATGAGGATTAATAGAGAAAAAGCTTGAGATTTAGTAGAAAAACAAACAAAACAAAGGCACTTCTGGTGTATTTCATAGATCCTCTTTCCTAGACCCATCAAAAATCACATGGCATTCAAGACTGGAGTTTAAGACAAGAAAGATAAGGTAGGCCAATCCTCAGCATGAGCTGTTAAGGTTCTGAAGTCAGACTGCCTGAATTCTGACCCTGTTCTATCCCTTATCAGTGCTTCAATCTCATTTGTAAAATAGGGATGATAACAGTACCTATCCTTAGAAGGTTGCTGTGAGGACAACAAACCAAAAAGAGCTCAATGTGTAGAAGAGAGTAAGTGCTCAGTAAATGTTCATCATTCTTATTTTTTTCTCTTTGGAGAGAAACACTTTCTAGTCATCATAGCACAGGGAATAAGACCTATTTTTAAAAGGTCATCTATACTAGAGGCCATAGGATTCTATCACTAAATAGTAATTTTAGGAAAGAAAGAAATAATTTGTGATTTTATGTGAAGAAAACATTTCCTCCCTCATCTTTTATAAAAATTAGGATGATCTTACAAATCATATAATAGCTTTACAGGCTAGTGTATGTGAAATTAATAAAGGAAACTGATTAGAGATTGCACTTGACCCCAACATAGAGATGGATAGCAAGAAAAAGCCTACTGCCATGAAGCTCAAGAGTGGAAAGTCTTCATGGTCCATGGAATGATTAGAAAGGCCTTTGAAGAGAATCAGACATTAAGCATACTCCTTTCCCTCCAAAAGCCAAGAAAACAAGAGTTGGAGCTTTATACATGAGATTCAGTTTCATGGCAGAGACAAGTTGAAAATTAGGCAACACTCTGGGATGGGATCTATATGAATGCAATATAAAAACTGAGTACTTTTTACCACAAAATATTTTAATGGTTTATATTTCTATAGTCTTAATAGCAACCTTAACCACATAAATAGAAAATGTCAATATAAAGAGGTACGCCTGGATGGGTCAGTCCGTTAAGCATCCAACTTTGCCTCAGGCCGTGATCTTGTGGTTCATGAGCTCTAGCCCTGCATCTGTGCCCACAGCTTGGAGCCTGGAGCCTGCTTCAGATTCTGTGTCTCCTTCTCTCTCTGACCCTCCCCCGCTCATGCTCTCTGTCTGTCTCTCTCTCCTTCAAAAATAAATAAACATTTTAAAAAGTCACTCTAAAGAAAGAAAACTGATATAATTCATATATATTCTTTCATAGGTAACTTCCATCCTTCTAATTTAAATACTGCAAACCATTTTATATAAAAATTGAGTCTAGTTAAAAAAAATTTTTTTTTACATTTACTTATTTTTGAGAGGGTGAGACACAGTGTGAGCAGGGAGGAGCAGAGAGAGAAGGAGACACAGAATCTGAAGCAGGCTCCAGGCTCCGAGCACAGAGCCCAACGAGGGGCTTGAACCCGCGAACTGTGAGATCATGACCTGAGCTGAAATTGGACACTTAACCAACTGACCCACCCAGGTGCCCTGAGTCTAGTTTTTTAAAAAGAATGAGCAAATGGTACTGAGACAAATGGATAGCTACATGCAAATGAAGGAAGCTGGACCCCTACCTCACCCCATATACAAAAATTAATTCAAAATG
Source organism: Suricata suricatta (assembly GCF_006229205.1). NCBI lineage: Eukaryota > Metazoa > Chordata > Mammalia > Carnivora > Herpestidae > Suricata > Suricata suricatta. Next base: position 15,829,852 of record NC_043716.1, on the reverse strand, counting down.
GATCGAAGAACTAAAAGAAAAACTCTTAGAAAAAAACATAGGAGTAAATCTTCATGTGATTGCTTCAGCAGATCATATACTAAAATAGGAGTAAATCTTCATGACATAGGCTTTGGCAAAGGATTCTTAGAAATGACATTAAAAGCTCAGCAACAAAAGAAAAAAAATAGAGAAATTACACACCATCAAAATAAAAACTTTTGTGTTTCAAAGGATACCCTAAAGAAAGATAAAAGGTTAATACCCAGAATGGGAGAAAATATTTGCAAATCATATATCTGACAAGGGATCTGTATCTAGAACATATAAAGAACTCTTACAACCCCAAAATGAAAACACAACCCAATTTAAAAATACTGAAAAGACATTTCTCCAAAGAAGACATAAAAATGGCCAAGAAGCACATGAAAAAATGTTCAGTATCATTAGCCATCAGAAAAATGCAAACTAAACCCACCATGAGATAGCACTTCATACTTAAAAAGATGGCTAGAATCAGAGTCAGATAACAAGTGCTAACGTGGATATGGAGTAATCAGAACCCTCTATACTTAAGTTCCTTTCCAGGGAATGTAAGATGGTATAGCTGCTTTGGGAAACTTGTCCAGCAGTTCCTCAATTAAAGAGAGTTACCTAGCAATTCCACTTCTTAGGTAAATACCTAAGAGAAATGAAAATATATCTCCAAAATATAAATGTTTATAGCAATCTTATTCATACTAGTCAAAAGATGGAAACAACCTAAATGTCCATCAGTGAAAGAAAGGATAAATATAATGTGCTAGCTACATCCATATAATGAAGTATTATTCCACTATAAAAAGGAATGAAGTACTGATACATGCTACAATATGGATGAACCTTGAAAATATTATGCTAAATGAAAGAAGCCAGTCACAGAAAGCAAAATAGTATATGATTACATAGATATGAAAGTCCATAATAGGGAAATCTATAGAGACAGAAAGTAGATTAACAGTTGGGTTAGATTAATGGGTAGATCAATGCTTGGGTGGGGGAAGGGAAGTAGAGGGTGGTGAGAATTAAAGGGTGGAAGGTTTCTGTCTGAGGTGTTAAAATTGTTCAAAAATGGACTGTGGTGATAGGCGCACATGTCTACAAATATACCAAAAACCAGTGAATGCTTTAAATCTGCTAACTATACAGTATAAATTGCATTTCAGTAAAGCTGTTTAACAATAATAAGTCTTAACAAAATTTTAAAAGATCATTCTATGAAAAACACCTGGTCATGTACTCATCTGATTTGGGTTCTAACCATGGATACTTTTGCCACATTCAATGGAAGAACCAGGCTGGATCAGACTTAACTAGATCCACAATATCAGTAGTTTTTCATATATTAGTGCCTACCAGAATCACCAAAGAGCTGTTTAACAACACACAGTCCTAAACCTCATTAACAGAGATTTGGTGGGACAGAGATGAAGCCTACGAACCCGTGTTGCTACGTTCCCATGTGTCTAATGCAGATGGTTAGTGATTATGTTTAATTACCAATACTTTCTTGCACTATTATATCTAGATGAAACCCACCAGATTTAATCTACATTTCTAAATAAATTCTAAAATGCCAAACAGGTACCCTAGTTATAGGGGGAAAAAATAGCCTCCAAACTTACGACTTGTGAAAAGCAGTCCAAAGGTTAACTACAGATTTTCCAGACATCTCATTTGAATGAAAGAGATGTCCAGCTCCAGACAAAAGAACCATAAATAGCCATAAAAGCACAGAACAGGACTGCATTGTTAAATGGTGACCACTTAAATCAAAAGTCCTCAGTACAGACCACACCACAAGTACTTGGTAGTATTAACTGAAAAATATTTACTCTTGCACATTTTTTTTTTTTTGGAGTAGGCGTCACACCAAGCCCAATGCAGGGGTCGAACTCACAACCCTGAGACCAAGACCTGAGCTGAGATCAAGGATTGGAGGCTTGACCAACTGAGCTACCCAGGCGCCCCTACTCTTGCACGTTTTAATGCTTATAATTCAATACTTTTTGTCCTGTTCATCCCACTACTTTTCTAGATTCTAGTTTAAAAATATCCTTAAACTGAAAAGGTATGAACAACATTAAGCCTTAAGATATCTACATCAAGAAGCTTTTCAAAATGAGAAAAATGGCTTTTAGAATTAAAAAAAAGTAGAGAAATAAAAAATAATAGACATTTCAATTGTGAATATATATAAAATAATATATTATATATATAATATATATAAAAACTTCTAGTAGTTCCTTATCTGGTATTTCTATCTGTGAAAATGTAGAAATTTAAAAGCAACTCCACCTTAACACATCACCTAAAAAAAGGGATCCTAAATACAGAAAAGACATGTCCCAAAGCTTATAAACTCCATCTCTGGGGGCTTTAGGGTAGCATGCCTTTTAAACCTTCAGTTTATTTATTCTTATTTCCTATTCAACTCTGCAAAGCTTGGTTTCCTCATTTTCTAGTTGGAAGTATATAGAAAGCAACAAATGTGGGGTTGTTGGTTTGTTTGTTTTAAAGCAGCAAATTAGTAGAAGAGCCACTAGAGAAAGACTCAATGACAATAAAAAGTGACAGCTGAAACTATGACAGTAAGGAAGAAAATTCAATAAAGCTATAAAAACTAGACACAAACACAAACACCAAGAGCACAATCTACTTAGAAAAGACGCCCATAAGGGCATTACTGTATTAGAGCTCAGTTTAATACTTCCACCCCTCCAAAACTAATCTCTCCATCTGTCCTCTGGAACCATTCTCCTCCCATTTCCTCTGGAATGTTAGTCCATGAATCATCTCTTCCCTACTACATCTTGACCCCTTTTCTTGCCTAAGGACTCCTCCTCAGCAGAGAAATATTCTCAAATTGTTCCCAAATAACACACATAAAAAGCCCTTCTTTCACCTGAAACTGTCCTCTAGTTACTTTTTTCTCCTTTCCTTCAGAGATGAGGATTTTGAAAGGGCAATCTCTGCTTGCTTCCTCCCCTTCCCTGACCATTCATTTGTCTTTTAACCTGCTGCAACAGAATGGTCTTCTGACCACCCACTGCACCGTACCTGCTCTCATGTAGGTCACTAGTGCCCTAACTACCAAAGTCAACTGACTGCCTACTCTTTCTACCCTGTTGACCTAAGACATATGCTCCAACAGTGACCACTTCCTTCCTGAAACTATCTTTTTGCTTAGAGTCTGTGATGCCATACTCACTTAAATTCTTCAGTTCTGGGATGTCAATGAAATGTATGCCAAAAAAAGGTGATGGTGGGAGGAGGCTCATGATGAAACAGGTTTGGGAAATGTGGTATTAAGTTAAACAGGTTTCCTTACTACAGGATTTCTCAGACTTCTCATATCAATACCAGTGTCCATTGTGAATCTACAAGATGGGGTTCTGCAGCGTTTCCCAAACTTACTTGACTCTAGAACCCTTTGTCTCCCTTTTAAAGAACCATCTTGAGGCGCCTGGGTGGCTCTGTTGGTTAAGCATCTGACTTCGGCTCAGATCATGATCTCACAGTTCGTGGGTTTGAGCCCTGCGTCGGGCCTGTGCTGACAGCTCAGAGTCTGAAGCCTGCTTGGATTCTATGTCTCCCTCTCTCTCTGCCCCTGCACCACTCATGCTCTGTTTCTCTGTCTCAAAAATAAATAAGCATTAAAAAAACCCATCTTTTATCACAAATTTAATTGAGGAACATAGTTTGAGTAACATTGCTCTAGATGTTCTTTTCTAGTCTTATCTGTAAGATCTTCCTCCACTAGCCTCTCGAATGTCCAAGTTCCTCAAAAGTCCACTTTTAGTGCTTCACTCATTTAATGCCTTCGTCACCTCTCAGTCCTGCCCTTATCTCCACCATATATATTCATCCTAATTACTCAGTCATATTCTCATGGTTTTAACCTGGCCTTTGAGTCAACAAGTGACTGCCACTTACTGTCTAAGCTTGGATCTTGGTTTCCTAATTTATAAAATGGGAATAATGATGACTATTCATAAGGACTAAATGACATAATATATATAGCATATTTGCCACAGGTATTTATACATTTACAAAATACTTACATATTTAAGTAAAAGTTTAATAAGTGGTCACAATCATTTTCTCTAACCCCAGCCTAGATCTCCGTGGTAAGCAGCAAATATAGCTATCCAACTTAGGAATTTCCCTTGGTTGTTTCATATATACGTCCAACTCAAGATGCTCAAGACCTCCCATCCTACCACCTAAATGGCTCCTGTACTCTAAAGATGGGTGAATAGCACTACTTTCTACGTAGCTGCCCAAACATGAAACACTGAAGTAATACTCATTCACATTCATACACATTCTTCCCTATGCCCACCAATTTATTAACTAATTATATTTTCAGATAGCTATCTTTTTAAAGTGCAAAATCTGATCACATCACTCCTCTGTTTAAAATTCCTCAATTATTTCCTCACAATTTTCAGGATAAAATTAAACCTCCTAAAATATCACATAAGGCTCCTTATGATCTGGCCTCTTGTGTCTCATCTCCCTCCATGTCCCATCTCTCTCCACTCTCATCAAAGCAAATCATGTGTATTTCTACAAATGGTCATACTGTCTTATCTTTACACATTCTAGTCTTCTGTCCATAAAGTCAATTCAACCATACTCCTACCCACTTTATTGCTGGTTAATTCCAAATGGTCTTTTTCATGAGTTTAATTATATGTTATTTCATTTCCAGCCTTTAAATTTTCTCTAATAACAAATGTAAAACACAGCCTATAAATTTAAATATTCATTCTCAACTTATTTAATAGTATAAAATACAAGCAATACATTCAACCTGGTTAGGTAAAATTATCAGCCCCTGAACAGTCTTATTTTAGTAATTATGAAGTCTATAATTAAGATTAACATTCCTTCACTGACATATATTTATTACATATTTTTAATATTCTGGGTACTAGGGAGGTCACAAAGATGAAAAAGAAAAGCTCTTGACCTCAGTCTAATGAGGGAGGCTGACCCTTAACCAAATAATCCCAATATAATTCTATAAAGATATATATGTATAAAATTTTTAAGAGAAAACAAAGAAATGACTAACTCAGATAAGGTGGTTTCAAAATAATATAATAAGAACAAATTCCAAATAAATTTTCCCCCTCTGTGAAAAGTCATGCAAAAATACCTAGACTATTTTTCAGTTTTACTACCTCTTTCTCCTTCCCTCCCCCTCATATTTGCTGGGAAAGAAGACAGTCTTTTTTAGCCTAGAAAAAAACAATTAAGTGGTAGAGGTATCTAGAGAGGCAGGAAATAATAGACAAATGCTATGTTAATTTACAGAGTGAATACTTTTTATTATTTTATTTGTTTATCTATTTATTTATCTATTTATTTATTTGTTTGTTTAGAGAGTGTACCAGCAAGCTTGAGTGGAGGAGGGGCAGAGAGAGAATCCCAAGCAGGCTCCATGCTGTCAGTGCAGAGCCTAATTCAGGGCTCAGTCTCACAAGCCTGGGATCACCACCTGAACGGAAATCATGAATTGGACTTTTAACCTACTAAGCCACCCACACACCCCATATGTGGTGATATTTTTGAGAATGTCTCTCAAGGTAAAAATAAAGAATTCAGTTTAAACATATAAAATAATAATCTAATGAAAGATTCTTCTTTTAACCAACAAAACAGAATGTATATTTTTAAATGAATGTTCTCTTCAAACAGTCATCTTGAGAGGTTCTATGACATCTCACTACTGGAAACATTTTGGGAATATCTGCTTGGAATTTGTGTTAAGCCAGTTCCGGATTCACAAAAATTTATCTTGTATACAAGCCTCTTTTTTTTTTTTTTTAACTCCAAACTCACAACCCTGAGATCAAAACCCAATCTGAGATCAAGAACCCAACACTTAACTGAGTCATTCAGGTGACCCTATTTTCATTTCCTTTCCTTCTTTTACTGAAATTATTAATTTTGTGAATTAGGCTCTATGGCTTCGGGCCCCTTCCCTCTTCTTATCTCTCTGCCAAAACCCTTAGCCAAGTCTTTAGATGTGCTGTCTGCCCCAAGATTATGCACCATCCACTTCCACAACTTTGAAGGCAGGGACAGATTATTTTAGACATTCCTGTATCCGCAGGGCCTGAAATATAAAAGATACTCAATTAAGAAGTTTTGGTTTGGTTAATTAATAATCATCAGACATGGATGCAAATTTTTCTGGCTATTGCCAATAATCAAATTTACCTTCAAAGGAAGATTTGCTACCTTGGAGATATTTAGAAGAGCTGAAGGCAAAGCCAAGAATAGGAGCTCCAAAGATGCTAAGCAAATGTTGCATCTTTTGCACAAATATGATGTCTACTTTCTTTAGGGACTAATGTTTCAAATATACAAACCTGTTATGTCTGTCAAAAGAACTAGTCTTACTACCCTCTATTCTAGAATTCCTTAACTAATTGAAACCTTCCAAATAAATAAAGAAAAAGCTAAGGTCCAAAACCAAACTGGCTATTTTTCATCAACATCTGGCGTTAAACATTTTGTTACTTTTAAAAGCTCTCTGATTATCTCCAAGACTGCCAATCAGAGTCAAAATGCATCAATCCTGCCAAAATCTTAATCATGTTTCTATCCTTTTCCAAAGGTTTCCATTAAGAGTTTCTCTTAACCTCTCTTAGTCATAGAAGATTATTAAAAACTATATTTTTCTTTACTGTAAAAATGGCATGAGTTTAAGTTTCAATACAATTTATCTTACAGGAAATCATAAAAATCTCTAAATCTCTGTAACTAGGAAAATAAATGTCTATGTATCTTTCCAATTATCCATACTTGTATTTCTAGGTATCGTGGCAGTATCTGTACAGCTATAAAGATATCAAAATCAAGTTGGCATTAGACCTAATTCCATACCCACAGTAAAATTAAAAAAAAAAACATAAAATAAGACTCAGTAGCTAAATTTAATTAACTGTAAATGGATAAATCAGCCAATCATAAATGAATGGGTCTCAAAGGACAGCAGGGAAAAAAAATAATCACAGATAAGAGAGACTGAGAGATATTTAAAGTTTTAATAGTATAAGCTAATTATAACTCATATATTATAAATGTTACACCTTAAATTCCCATGGTCACACAGCAGTCATACTTAACCATTTTTACTATTAAGACTTTCTGAAACCAAGTCCCTGTATACATAAATTCCTAAGAATTCCCAAATATGAATTAAATACTATGAGAAAGTTGTCAGTGTCTGTTATTACTAGTGCTCATAGTGAGCAAAGAAACACCACCCTGTTACTAACATACTACATCATTGTATGAGTCACCTTAAAACAAGATTTTCCTCCTTTGTTTAAAAACAAGACAACCTTACACTAAGCAACAAGTGATAAGGTACAAGTTTAGACAACTTTACATTCAGTAGAAAACACTTGGATAACACTTGGAAAAAAGCACATTACTGCTCTTAGAGTTTTACTATCACTCTGATGCTTATTTTAAAACTCTGGATCTTCAAGAAAAACATTCATGAGTTGCATCCCTGCCCATTCTAACCTGCAAAGTAAATACTTCCTCTCAGAAAATGGGGTGATTTGTTTGTCTTCCTATATGGCAATTTCTTAAGCTATATTTATACCTTACCCTATATATAGTTCATTATATTTGAGCACTCCAATCTGACTCAAGCAACTTAGGTCCCAAAGTATTTTAAGCCACAAATGTAAGTACAAAAAAGCACTTTTTGTCAGTGGTACGAGATCTTATTGGACAAACAAGTGTCAACACTATAAAACTGATCACCAGTAACTGTTTATGGCTCAGTATAGCTTTAGTTGAAAATGGTTAGCATCCTTGATGAATGAGTCCCAGATGAATTTTATCATTAGGATTTCCTAACCTTAACATCTTGCATTACACTTAGTATCACTTTGTCTTTTGAAAACCTTTACATCATAAATATGAAAGGAAGCAAAAATACTTTGCATTAAAATTAAAAATATCCTTTAAGATATTCTTTTGTAAAAATGATACACTTCAAAATTTACATATTAAAAATATAAAAGAAAATTAGCATCTTTTTTCAGATCACGTTAATTTAGGCCTATATATTTGAAGGCAGTTATGTCAGAATTTTCCTTTCATATACAACTGATAATCTTTGTCCTAATCCCTCAAAAGTGACATTAGCCCTTTGGTATAAGTTTTGGCTAGTGTGACAGAAAAAAAATCATCATTGGTCCATGTTGCATATCAGGAGTCTAGATGAGCCCTAGACAAATTTAATTTCTTCTTCCTCACACATCATATGCTGTATATATGGTAAAAATAACAGCTACCATTTAATGGAGATTTAAAAGGCCCAGGTTCTATGACAAGTACCTCAAAATAACTCTGGTGTTCTATCAAATGTGCATTTCATTTATGCTAATTTGGTTATATGTGCTTGGAAGAGAGTAAACATGAAGGAAAATATGTTATCCTACAGTGCACATGATTTTACCTGAAATTACATTCAACAAGTAATGTAACAAAATGATCATGAGATGAAAGAAACTATATCCCCTCAGACAGTCTCAGTTACAGAGTTTTATGCTCAAAACCATATATATTGTTCTTTATGGGTGGTTTAAGAGATATTTTTCAGGGATAATGTTGACTCTAACTTGATTTTTGCCTTACATGCTAACTTTAGAACTCTGTTAAGACTTCACTGTGTCTCATGGGTTTTCATAAAGACTCTGTGAGGTAGTACAACGATTAACTCTATTTTACAAAAGAATTACCAGGCAGAGAGATCATGCAACTTGCTTGGCAGAAATAAGTTTCCAACTTGCGTTTCTCTGATTCCAAAGCCTCTGTATACAATTACTATGCTCTATTGCAATATGCCCATTTTCCAGATGGCGAATGAGAAGTTCAGAAAGATTAAGCAAACTTGTCCAGTGTTACTCTGCAGGTATGTCTTTATACCAGTACTTAAACTCAAGCTTTCTTATTTCAAGTTCAACACTCTTTCCACATTACAAAAAGATAACTTTTCCACCAAGTTATCCTAGAAATCTAATAAAATAACTAACTGATAGAAGGCAGGAGAGAGTAGTAAATGGGGAAAAAAATACTGTTATTGAGTATTCACAAACTAGTGGCCCACAAGATATATCTGGGCCACAGATAACCTCTGTTTAGCCTTCATAATCCATTCCTTTAAATCTTCATTAGTTGTGGGCTGCCTGGGTGGCTCAGTTAGTAAAGCATTTGACTTTGGCCCAGGTCATGATCTCATAGTTTGTGAGTTTGAGCCCCACACTGGGCTCTGTGTTGACAGCTCAGAGTCTGGAGCCTGCTTCAGATTCTGTGTCTCACTCTCTGTCTGCCTCTCCCCTGCCTGCACTCTGTCTCTCTCTCAAAAACAAACAAACATTAAAAAAAATTAAATCTTCATTAGTTGTTATGATAGACAAAGTTTGACAACAGCTGTTGCAAATATCCTTCTCCTTTGCTGCCACTGAGTGATTAAGCTAGAAAGTCATATACTTGTCTTTCCAGGCTCTCTTGCACCTAGGGGTAATCATATAACCTAGTTCTGGCCAGAGACTAAAAGAGAAGTCCTCTAGGATTGGGGGCAAGGGGTTGTTTCCAGGAAAACTTATACTTTCCTAATCAATCAATCAATCAGCTAATTGCTAGCACTGTACCGTTTACCTCTTCTTGCATCAAACATGAATATACTGCCTAGAGCTACAACAGATATTTTTTTTATGTGGAGACATGCATTAAAATGGAGATCAGTATACTATTAATGGCAGAACATAAAGTTATAAAGGACTTGGATCCTTGAGAGCTTGTTTAGAGGTTCTAGCAGGGGAGCGCAGCTACTTGTATACCCTTGACCGAAGAACGGTCCTCCTCTATCGTGGATGGTCGTCCTCTTTGACCAAGCGCACAGCTTCGGGAGGGACGCACATGGAGTGGTGAGGGAGGAATGAGACACCCGCCTAGCCAGCCAAATCAACCCTGGCGATCAATGGGGTGACAGATGTCGCAGCCAGATCGCCCTCACATCCATAAAGGACTTGGATCCTTATGACATAGTTCAGCTACTAAGTTAGTCCTGAACTATGTATCTTGGACTTTGTTACATATACCAAAAATATTCCTATGATTTAAACTTGTTCTTTTGTTACTTGCAGCCAAAATCATTTCCAGCCAATTCAGTTGCCGACGTTTGAAAACCAGGAGATGTCACATAACAAACTGCATTACTAGTGTTTCTTAAACTAGAAGACTTTTCTGGAAACATTGTATCTATACTCTCACTTGGTTACAACTTGCCAAACAAACCCTGACAATGGAGGTCTCCAATGGTCTCCTAACAATTAGTCTCCAAATTATCACAGGCCCCATTTGGCCAGCTTCACTAGTTTTGTTCATCTGCCTAATCCCACTGCCATATTTAAATATGTGACCCTATGTATTACATTTCAATGTATGTGTAGCCTAGAACCCAGGTGGCCACCTGAATACCTAACATTCTAGAAAACCTCCAATTAATTCCTACCTAAGATAAAGTACAGGGTTTTTAAAATAGCAAAAACTCTCCTAAAACTGCTCAAGAAAGGAGTTAATCTAAACTTTATCCCTGGAGCCAGACTCTGGAAACTAACAGTAAAATGAGGAATCAGAGTAGTCAATTTTCCAGTTCTGAAATTCTGTGAAACCCTAGGAAGCAATATTTATAAATAAACCCTACGATTTTTGATAGTAATCAAAGGTCCAAGAAACTTTCTGCATTTCTCACATAGAAGTAGCAAAGAAATATAAAAATTAGTGTATCCAAGATTCCCAAAACAAAAAATTTGGGTTGTGATTTTGTAGTCTTAGCCGCAAGGTAAGCTTATACCACTACTGCACATTGCCGGTGAAAGGCTTAGGATTCTGATATCCAAAGGTATTAAGCCAGAATTTCACAAAAATCTCAGAAGTCACAGGTAGGGGATGATGTTGTGGGCTCTTTCAAGATGGCTGTCATTTAGGATTGCTAAATAATGTAGACTTTCGCTAGAAGCAGTTCCAAGAAATGACACATACATCTCAACTGCCAAAAGACTATTTCTTGTGAACTCTTTGGAAAATAATATGAATGGGTGAATTATCTTAAATATCATCCCTTTGTGCCCATTGAACATTATAGTTGGACATATATTCAGAACAAAAGTTCACTGTATCTTTATCTGAAGAGAATATTAATAGTTCTAATGATAGTTAAAGGTAACCACAAACTACAGTTTTCACTATCTTCAAATATACTTCATTACACATTATTTCACTGCCATTACAAAGATGGTTCTGTTCACTTTAATCCAGGGTATACAACCTCTCACAAAGTAACACATCTGAGAGTACTACATACTGGACACAATTCAGTAAAGACCCAAATATATCATCTAAAATAAATATGCTTTGGAAGCCAAGCTACCATAATATTTTAAAATTAAGTATGTATGTAATACTGTGCAAAAAGCAAAGAATTAAATCTACTTAACAACAGTAATCACAAGCAGTTACTGAACACTCACTATGCCATAATGCTAGACAGTGTGCTAAGCAATCATTTAGTTATTTCATGAAAGCCAATGGTAATTCTATAAGATAAGGAAACTGAAGCTTAGAAAGGTGATTTAGTCAGTACTTAGTAGGTGGGAGAGCTGGGATTTTAACTTCAGAATCTGAGTCCAGCACCTAAAGTTAATCTAACCACTGTCCTATAATGCAGCCTACTTCCTTGAGAACAAGTAGTTAAGGCATAAAATCATTATTAAGTTAGCCAGAGAGGGAAATTGTCCTTTTGGGTCTGGATTTGGCAGGGAAGAAAAGCATACTGAATGAGGGCCAGTGTATAAAATATTTTTGCTTC
>NC_043716.1:15798281-15817823 GCF_006229205.1 Suricata suricatta | reverse complement strand
CTGTATAAGTCTAATTACATGAAATAGAAGTTGGGGTTTTGATTTTTTACTTTGCTTTTCTGTTTGGAGTGTAATTGTAACTACTGAAGTGTAAATGATGGAAAACAATTGCATATGTTAAAAAATAAATAAATAAACAGAAAAAAATAAAATAAAATTCTGCTCTCAACTTCCAAAATGGTATTTCAGAAAGTCAGTAATAAATCAAGTATAGTAGGCAAAAAGCAAAATGAGGAAGGAGAACTTTCTAATTTTAGGGAGGGGTTAAGAAATAACTATCTTATAAGGTATTTTCTCTACTATTGACTCATACATTTTCCAAGAACATTTGTGTGTATTCAAATATTTTCCAAAGGCAACTGTCCATTTCAATTATTTTTCCTTCATCTTTGAATTCAGGACCCTATATGATCTAATTCTATATAGGTTTCACTTTGGAGTCCACACAAGTATTGCAGAAAAGAGAACCACTGATTAGAGAATTTCTAATTACAGAATGACTATTATGGTTATTTCAGAAATGTGAGACACAAATAAAATACAGAATAAAAAAGTACAAAATAAAAATGGGACATTTCAGTATGCCAGCAGAATGAAGAAAGAATAAAACACAGAACCTCAATCATCCAATTTTTTAAATCCCATATTTAAGATAAGGTGATTTTTTAAAAAAAAGGGTAGACTGTACTAGCAGCTTAAATGACATAAAGTCTTGTGCACAGTAGGACTCAATGTTTGCAAATGAATGCAATCCAATAAAGTGAAAAAAATCTATGAGAAAAAGAAAGAGCAGGCCTGAGAACTGTTAAAACACAGTCTTCCTCTAAGTGCCTTGAATCACCTGAAAAGACAGCTGAAAGCAAAGCAAAGACTAATTTGGTGAGCAATATCTCTAACTTTTGGCAGACTGGCATTCTAAACAAGCTCACGCAGCATGGAGGTTCAAATCACCCTTGTGCCTTTAATGTTTTTCATTTTGTGCCATAACTATAGTCTTCTATAAGACAATTTCAGAAACAAAATAAGACTTTATGGTTTATTTAATAAAATTCTCTTAATTTTTAAAATCCTTTGGATTAAAGCTCCATAAAACAGTGCTTAAATGGAAATCTCAAGAATCTTCTTTCTCCTAAAAGCCCTATATTTAATTTTCAAGATTCTATACCTGCAAAAATGTTTTGTAAGCAAGTGGAGGTATTTCTGGATTTTTCAGCCACATCTTGCCTAACCAGACTTCCTTTACAGTCAGTATAGTTTCCTTTGAAGCTTAATTGAAAACCACAGAATCAGCATAAAAATGCTCAGAGGTGAAAAAGTTGCAGCTTATGTAAGATAGATCAAGAAGTGAATCAAAATATTGTGCTCACAGAAAACTTAGTGCAATTTTTTAAAGTACTCTCTCAAAGAAGAAATAGGTTGTATTTTCTAACAGGTTTCAATAATAAAAACTAATGAAAATGCAGCCAAAGCCTGAACCAAAGACCTCTTGTTATATCATATGTGACTTCATTCAGTTGCTTTAGAAATGCATCTTCTAAAAGCTGCATTCAATTTCAACTCCCAACTGTTTGGTATAGCTGAATTAGATCATTCTTCTCACCTATTGTTTCTTTGTACAAAGATATATTTAAACCCATGAATACATTCAGTGTCCTCAGATTCTCCATATTTAAAAAATATCTGTAAATTTCTGCTCTACTTTGCCACATGATTTATAGCCTCAATCATTAAAAATACTAACACAGTCTATTATTTGACTATACAAACGAAGATGACCACTTCCAATGATCTATCCTACCATATAGCAGAACATCCAATAAATTAATATGCTGCTAAGCATGGCCTAGTAAATTGATAAGCTCTCAAGGGAAGGAGAGTCTTAAAGATTACAGTTGCATTAGTCATTCTGTATGGTGCTCCGGGGTCATTACAAAATCACACGCAACATACTCTGCTGTGGAGACTGGCAACTAGGGCAGAGACTCCCTGATTTAAAAAATAAAGCTACTGCTGAGTAAAACTAATTAAACAGAAAAAAAACAAAAGATATAGAGAAACTAAGTCCTGAAACAGGCCATTTGTTTTGAATTCTATTGTCATAAAGCAAGTATCTTCTCCACTAAATGTGTATTCTAATGAAAAATTGCTTAACAAACACATTGTAACCCTAAATCACCATCATTATAAAAACAATGAATAAACATGAATGTATGTTTATTTGGTGCCAGACATGGTGCTAAGGCATTCTTTCATTTAATGCTTATTTCAATGAAATAAGTACTATTGTTACTCCTATTTTACAGATGGGCAAACTGAAGCATAAAACATTTTAAGTGACTTGTCTAAGTCTAGTAAATTGTTAAGTTAGGATTCAGATTCAGGCAGATATTTTCCAGACACTCTTAACCAGTATAGTGGACTGCTTCATGTTGCTATAGGTATTTCTGAAGCCTAAGAAGAGAGAAATGAAAATACTATTAGGGCTTCCCCACCATATGGTCTATATTATATTAGCATCATTGGCAGATACTATTTTTATTCTAAACCACATCTCTTTCTCAAACCTCAAAGAATCAATGAACTTCCTTAACAGATTAAGATGCGTCATGAGATGCTAACATGTGGTTTACTTTAACTTTGCCTGAGACATGCTAAGGATCATAATTGTGAAGAAGGGGCTCTCCCAAGTTGTTGCCGTTTCTATAAAAATGTCTGAAGCAATAACTGGAGAATCATTGCTCCAATGAGCAAGTTGCACAAAGAGGTCTTTCCTTAAACTTCAATAAATATAATTACATATATTCCCCTATCTGTCTGAAGCAGTAAAAAAAAAAAGGTTGTTGGATTTTTCTTTAACTAGGGGAAGTTATGGAGTTGGGAGAGGAAGAGTAGGTGAGAGGCAAGGTAACACTTAGAAACACACATTTCCCCAAGATAGAAGCTTGAGTGTCTGGCTACCATGCCTTAGACAGCAGTATCTCACAATAACCACCCTGTAGGAAAAAACAAAAACAAAAACAAACTTTCTTCTAATTGTGAACGGAACTGGAGGGATTAATATTTAGAAGTAAATATCATATCTTTCATTTTCTTAGCTGCAAAGATCTTTTGCTCCTCCATCTTTTCCAATTACTGTTTCACATTTCCTATCCATTCATTATTCCCTTTGGAAGTGCTATCTTCTTCCTCATACACACTTGGTTTTGCCTATCCCACTGCACTCACTATACTACTTTTTTTGGTTATCCATGCTCAGTTTATAGCTGTCTTCCCCCACTAGACCTGAAAATTCTAAGACAAGGATAATGCTTTATCATCTCACAGTGCCTGAGAAGGCTCTCAAAAGAGTTTATCAACTACCAAGGCAGAAGCAGCAAAATGACACAAATCACAGCGATTCAAACTAAAGTAGGGCAAACATGAAACAAAATGGGGCGGGGGGGGGGAGGGGAGAAAAAATCAAATAGTACCCGAAAAGAGAGACTAACTTTAACATCCAGAAGATAATTTAGTCTAGTAGTTGGTTTCTGAGTATGATAACCAAAGTTTAAATCCCAGCTCTGCCACTCCATGCTGGGGGAATCTAGACATCTCTCTGAAAATTAGTTTCTTTATCTCTAAGATAGGAACAATAATGGTACTCCTTCAAATGGTTGTTGTGATGCCTGTTTGGCACTGAACCTAGTTTCTGCAGCACAGCAGACAGTTGAAACATGGTAGCTATTAGGACAGTTATACTTTAAGGTTTCTTGCCCCCAATCACAAATTTTAACAAACTCCCATTAAAGGAAAGCCAAGAGAACATACACACTATATGAAAGGTAAAAGTAACAGCACAGATATTACAATTCAGAAGAAATTATGTTTACTTCTCCAGCCCTATTTTCTGCATTTTGCAAGGCATCAGCACGGTACTGTTTGGGGTTCCCAGCATACATCTGCCATTTCTAGTCTTGTGTTTTAAGTTCATGCTTGAGAATGTGTCCCTCCCTCCTGCAAATCACCCTTAACCCTCTGCTGGTGAACTCCCACTCACTATGGAAGGCTCAACTAAGAAACCCTTGGGGGCCTTCTTTATCTTCCTCAAGACTTTTATCTTCTGTGATTACTACACTGTACTCTTTTTTTTTTTTTTCACTACACTGTACTCTTATTTATTTAATACCAATCTTTCCACTTATACTCTAAAAGCTTCCCAAAGCCAGGGACGAACTAGCTGCTGAATTCTCAACACTGGCATGAATGAATAAATAGGTATCTCTAGAATTGAGTAAAGCCCAGGATACAAAAATTACCTTTTTTTAATGCTTTTTAAAATTTATTTTTGAGAGACAGAGACAGTGCGAGCAGGGGAGGGTCAGAGAGAGAGGGAGATCCAGAATCTGAAGCAAAAAATTACCTTTTTAAAAAAAAACATTAAATTAAACAGCTTCATAAAAACTAGGCTGGAACACAGTATGCTACTTCTCCCCCCTTTGTTTCTAAGCATATCCTCTCTCACTCAGCAAGTGAAATATTTCCCATCTTTCAGGAAATCTAGGGAACCATGGGACCTCTCATTACATTTCAGAGCCAATATCACCTCACCAGACTTTCTCTTGACAAACAGGAAAATGATGGGCACTGTGAACAGCAGCTGTGCTGTTCAGCTGGGCAAGAAAATGCAGGGCAGTTTGTAAAAGTATCTGCAAAGGACTCAGTTCTAAGAACCAGAAGAAGAGAATGGATGGAGTTACCTGAACAAAATAGCACTCATTAAATATTTGCTGATTAACAAGATTTCTTAGATTTCTACCATGTATGTGTACTTGAGCTCTAGCATATTTCAGATTGTGTAAGGGGTCTTACCAATAATCACACTGAGGTTTTTAAAAATTGTTTAAATTATTTTATTATTTTTATTTCCAATAATTTGGAAATAGTTCCCTTACTATATAGCTAAGTTTTTTGAATGAATGAGCAAATAAGTGAAAAACATGGACATGTGAATGCCTGCAATGGGCCAGGCAATGTGTAGCCAGCAAAAGAGCAGGCATTTTATGGAAAAACCGTAAAAGCTGTTTTTCCAAGCTGCTGGTACTAGGAATGGATATTTAATGGTGCTATATAGAAAGCCAGTATGGGCTCTGCATGGTACCTTTTTCAGACTGCACATAATTTAAAATCTGCTTCCTCTCACTTAAAGCCAGATAGAAAGGACAAGAGACCTGAAAATACCTTTTGACTACCCAAAGGCATGCTCTTGTTCTGGACTTCCGGATGCCCCTGAGTCAAATTTTTTAAATCTAAGCTAGTTTAAAATTTCTTAAATGTTTTTTTTAAATTTAATTTTGAGAGACAGAGAGAGACAGCACAAGCAGGGGAGGGTCAGAGAGAGAGGGAGACACAGAATCTGAAGCAGGCTCCAGGCTCTGAGCTAGCTGTCAGCACAGAGCCCGACGTAGGTCTCAAACCCACAAACTGTGAGATCATGACCTGAGTCAAAGCTGGATGCTTAACTGACTGAGCCACTCAGGCACCCCAAATCTAAGCTAGTTTAAGTTTATTGTCTGTCCATCCACCTCTTAATGAATGCTAAGTAATATGTGGTAAACTAACCTCCTGTGAGAATAGCAAATGGAGTACATTCTAGCTTATGTTCCAATTTAGCATTTCCCATAGGTGAAATTATACACAATTAGAAAAAGAAGCGATTGAGGGGCATCTGAGTGGCTCAGTCAGTTAAGCGGCTGACTTGATTTTGGCTCAGGTCATGATCTCACAGTACATGAGGGGTGAGGGGTTCTGCACTGTTAGCACTTGGGACTCTCCCTTGCTCTCTGCCCTGCTCAAGCTGTCTGTGCCTCTCAAAATAAATAAACATTAAAAAAAGGAGGGAAAAAAAGGTGATTGTTTCATAAAATGCACTGAGATAAATTATTAACTATTTGATGCAAATTTAATAGTTACCTCATACCATGTAGTAAAGTTAATTTCAGATTATCAAAGTTAAATATAAAAATAAACTATTAAAAAACTTAAGAAAATACAGGTGAATAGTTCTCTATTGCTGGAGATGGAAAATTGAACTAAGCAGAAAAGCAATGGAAAAACATACGCACACAGACTTTAGATTGATGGCATTAACAATTTTTAAAAGTCTATACATCAAAATGAATAAAATAAAACAAAACGGCAAACGAAAAACCAAGGAAAATGTCCAACATAACAGAAAAAGGTTAATATTCTCAGCGCATAAAAAGTATTTACAATCAGGGGAGCCTAACTGGCTCAGTCAGTAAAGCATGTGACTCTTGATCTTGGGGTCATAAGTTCAAGCCCTACACATGGGATGTAGGGATTACTTTAAAAAAAATTTACAAATCAATGTGGCAAAAATAACTATCCAGGGAGAAAGCTGGGTTAATCACATGAATGACTTACAAAACAGGAAATATAAAACATATAATAGCAAGTATTTGAAAAAAAATGTTTAACCCCTGAAAAAAAAGTAAACTAAAGCAATAAAATAGTAGTGGTTAAGAGATAGATGTTGGGGTCTGACATCAGGCCTATCATTTTATTTGGACAACTCATTTTACTTCTCTGAGCATCAATTTTCTTTGTAAAATAGGGATAATAATAATAATACCTAAACCACAGGAGTGATGTAAAGATTAAATAACATAATGCACGTAAAGTACTCAGCATAGTGCCTGGTACACAGTAAGTATTTAGTAAACAATAGCACTTATTATAATAAAGAAAATGGGTGATGATGATGATGATGATGATGATGATGATGATACTCAGGGCTACTTAGGGTACAGTAGAGCCAACATTTTTATGCACCTGACTTCTGGCATATTTCACAGTTTGTCAACAAAGTTTGATTCAGCCTTTCTGGAGGACAATTTAGCAATATATACCCGAAATCTTAAAGGTGGTCCTATTCTTTAGGCTTCTGGAAACAGAAATGCTTAAAAACAATGGAAGAACTCAAAATGGAAAAGATTGCTGAATAATACTATATCCATCAATTCATCCACTGATCCGTATGTCCAATGTTTTTGACCCTACTGGTACAAAATTATGTAAATAGACCTAGTTCCTGGCTTAAAGGTTAGCTGGGGAGATAAGTAGTCAAACAATCAAGTACATTAAGGAGATAAGAGCCATGATGGGTAAGTACTATGGTGCGCATAGAAGGAGCACCTACCATAGTCTGGGAGTAGAGTCAGGGAAGCTTCCCAGAAGAAGTGACATTTAAACTGGGACCTGAAGAATGAGTAGGAATTAGTCAGGTAAAGAGATGAAGAAAAAGTGTTCCAGATAAAGGAAATAGCATGTGCAAAAGCCTAGAGATCAAAGGGAGCATGGCATGTCAGCTTGACTGAGCAGTGTGCAAGGCAGGAACTTGGAAAGATACAAGGCTGAAGAGGTAAAGCAAGATTAGCTCATTGAAAGTCTTGCTAGTGGGGCACCTGGGTGGCTCAGCTGTCTGACTTTGGCTCAGGTCATGATCTCGTGGTTTGTGAGTTCGAGCCGCACGTAGGGCTATGTGCTGATAGCTCAGAGCCCAGAGCCTGCTTTGGATTCTGTGTCTCCCTCTCACTCTGTTCCTCCCCCACTTGCACTTTGTCTCTCTCTCTTGCAAAAATAAATGAAAATGTTAAAAATTAAAAAAAAAACAAAAACCTCTTGCTAGCAAAACTCTAGAGTGTAGACTTTAAGGGCAACACAAACAATTAAAAGCAAATAGTGCTAATAAACGAAGGGTTAATATTCATAATATATCAAGAGGGACACAGGGTGAAAAGAATGACCAAAGAGTTCATAAAATGGAAATAAAGGATTATGGTGAAGGTTGCACAACTTTGTAAGTTTACTAAAAATCACTGAATTGTAAACTTATTAAAACAGGTCTATCTTAGGCTTTGGAGACTATACTTCAATAAAACGATCTTTTAAAAAAGTTAACAGAAACGCCTAAGAAAGATCTGAAAAATACTTAACTTGTCTAGTAGTAAAATATCCATAAAACCAACGAGGTACTATTCTTTTTCTTTGAAAATTACTAATGATTATATGTGAAATGAGAATATCCAGTGTTAATAAGGTTAGGAGAAATGAGTATTCTTACACTATCCTAGTCTGTGATACAGTAATTGTATTTCTTGAAATCTTAATAAATGTTCCAAAATGTTCCAAAATCACTGCGGTGGTTGCAATGTGATTTAAAATAGCAATTAAAAAGAGCTGGATGTTTACCAATAATGAAATGGTTAGAATGAGTTAAAACTGCTCAATGAAGCCATTTAAGTGATATGGCACTACATCTATGATTTATATCAAACTTAAAAAACCCAAATTTATAAAATTACATATACTGCATTTCAGCTATGCTATATGTGTGTGTGTGTGTGTGTAACTGGAGAACATATACCTTTAATTCTCTTTTCTGTGCTTTTTCATATTTTCTAAAATTTCCTACACTGCCCATGTATTATTTCTACAGTGTAATAAAGTTTCTAAAGGTGTCTTTTAAAAATTTAAAGGCATCATTTTTAAGGATTTATACTTCAGATAAATCAATTTCATATTTACTATAGTTTTGTCTTCTCTGGGGGAAAGATGTGGTCATATTTGAATATATAAAATAAGTAATTCAATAATATCTTACTTATCAAGCATCATTTTTGTAAATAAATTTCCTAATTAATTAAACTGTTCATCATAAACATCAAAACCTCGGTGAAACTTGGATGAATGTCTAAAAGTACAATTCAGTCAATCCTGACTGCTTTAAATGAAGACAAAGATGAAGCCTTATTATGATTATTCAGGGTTATCATTATGATCACATAATAATAGCTCTGAGGGACCACTGGGTCTTAGAGAGGGATCTGTCCTCACATTAAGTAGTGCATAACTGCTAAATTTTTTCTTATGCCGGCTATTTATAAATCCTCTTCTTCCTCCCTTGCTATAAAACCATCAGCTATCATTTCCCAGAACTATTAGCAGCCTGTCTTTAGCAGCACATGCCACATTTTCCATTCCTTTTTTGCTGTTGATAATCTTCTAAGAAAAAATGAAATATCAAAGTTTTAGGAATTATGTGTAAACTAAGAGATAATAGGCTTCAAATAAGGGTATCACCTAAAAATGATTTGCACAGACCTAGATGATTCTGTTCTAGTTAAGGTTACAATATAAATGAACTGCAAAGAGTAGGAGTTCTTGATTATATCTTAAGTCTTGATTCGTTTACTGTATTTGCAGTCAAGTTCTCAGGATTAGAAACTCATATGCTGTTTCACACCATGGAAAGAAATGTGGACTAGGAGCCAAGGGACTTAGTTCTAGTGCAGGTTCTTATACCAACCAGTTTTGTAACCTTTGGTATAAGTATAGTCTTTTAACCCTGGTATCCGTCCTGCATAACTTGGGAGGCTGCTCTAGACTTAAATTAGATCACAAACACAGAAACACTCTGAAAAGCATAAAGCACTACACAAAAGTAAAATGTTTTTATGGTATTTCATTGTGTTTATATGACCCTGGACCAACACAGGTATCTATTCAGAAAATTCATACCAGAAAGAATGAAGGATAGAGATAATTCTTAAATTGCCTCCTATTAATTAGGAAACATCAATTATCTTAGAAGAAAAATACAAGGGGCACCTGGGTGGCTCAGTCGGTTGAGCGTCCAACTTCAGCTCATGATCTTACAATTCGTAGAAGAAAAATACATTCCAAGAGTTGGCATCTCTGATTCCCCCTCCCCTATATCCAGTTCCCAGGTCCTTTGTGTTTTCTCCATAATCCCTCACATATGTGTCCCTTTCTTTCCTCTACCAGTTCATATTCCCCGTTTAGGCCTTTATTATCTCACACCTGGGCTACCATAATAGCCTTTAACTGGTTCTACTCATGGCCTCCCTTTGCCTCTCTCAAATCCCTCTGGCCAACAGTTGCCAGATCAGTTTTCTTAAAACACCACTGTGATTATATCTGCTCAAAAACCTCTCAAGAATCTCCATTACCTTCCCCATCAAGTTCAACCTCCTAAGATCAGCAGTCTCTGTGCAGTCCGAGCTTCCTCTTCACCTTTATCTCTTAACTACTGTTCCAAAGAAATCCTTCCTCAAACTGCTCTAGTTAAGTCCTTCAGATGTGCTTGTACTTTTCTGCCTGTGAGTGTTGGTAATATAGCTTTTCTCTGGAAAAGCTGGAATATGCTCTACTTCCCAGCTTCTATCTCAACTGTAAGATAAGGATAATACCCATCCTTCAAGGCCTAGTTTGAGATCCACCTACTATGTGTACTTTTCTTTGATTACCACACACACAAAAAAAGATGGAAGATTCTAAAGTTAGACAAATCTTCAACATCTAAGTGACACTGGGCACATTCCTTAATGGCTCTTTGCCTCAGTTTCTTCATCTGTAAGATAGGGATAATAGCAATTTCCTTTGGACATATTGTGAGGAGTAAATGAGTTAATCCATGTAAAGCACTTAGCATGATGCCAGGCATAGACAAAAACCCAAGAGATGTTAGATACTGTTATTACTACTATTGCTAGTAGTGTATTCATCTTAATCTGAATTCAGACAACACTGGCCATTACAAACCAGCTATTCATATATATATATATATATATATATAAGGTATCATTTCCCTTACTCTCCTTTTCTACCCTCTCATCTCACATTTGTTCTTCCTGCCCTCTCCAAGATTACATGATCCTGACAGACTGGGTCAATGTCTTATACACCTTAGTATCTATAATAGTCACTCACACTCATGAGAGGATCAATAGATTTATTTAATCCCCAATGAATGATTATTGAAGAGCTGACATTATTAAAATGTCCTATATCTCCTACAGTGAAAAAGTAAAATAAAATGCTTAAAATTATTAATTAAAAAATCTAAATTTCCAGTCTCACAAAATTAAATCTCTCCTTTCATGGCTCTCTAGATTCTTTCTGCTCTCTTTTACATTTAAAACAAACAACTTAACCTGTTCATGCAGCAAGAGATGCAAGAGCATATGCAGATATGCAGGTCAGACAGCAGCCAAATATCAGAACACAAGAACCACAAGACAACTCAGCTGAACTAAGCGCTGGATGAAGTGAAATAGGAAGACCATTTAAAGGGAAAGGCAACTGTCTTATCAGTCATACAAACACTATTCATTGATACACACACACACACACACACACACACACACACACACACACCAGTCCCAGGATTCCTTTACATCCAGGGCCACATATATATAACTGAATTAACCAAGTTACTATGGTAAGTAGACATAGAAATATTAATCAGTTAGCTGAACAATTCAGCTTACCACATGATCAATTACCTATCTCAAAAGTGACTAATAATTAAGCTTTGGCTAATTAAGTCATATCAAGTAGATATGGCCTTACTGTAT
The DNA here is from genome assembly GCF_006229205.1 of Suricata suricatta. NCBI lineage: Eukaryota > Metazoa > Chordata > Mammalia > Carnivora > Herpestidae > Suricata > Suricata suricatta. The sequence goes on along the minus strand of NC_043716.1, from coordinate 15,806,385 downwards.
ACTAATCATTCACCTCAAGGAACTTAGTATGATAACTTGATATATGTATGTTATTATTATAGCATAAACTGATTTTAACAATGCCCATGGAAAATGATGTTACTATAATACTGGTTTCTAGCATATTTGCATGACTTACTAACTTTCAGTTGCTTTCTCAGCCAAAATTTCACCTGGTGACCACCATCCTCAAAAGGTTTACTAGTAGAGAGAAGTAAGATAGTCTGATGGAATGTTAACTTTCCAAAAACTAGCACAAAGTACTACATATAAGAATAAAGTTTACTAAATTTCTATCCTATGATACTTGCCTTTGGAGGACTCTAAAACATTTTACTACCTTTGAAGAGTAACTATTCTCAAATCACAAAATCTTAAGAGTTGGAAAAGGCCTTAGAAGTCCCTCACTGCAGGAATCCTTTATACTAGGTTCTAGGCAAAAGGTCCTCCAGCTTTTCTTTTAATACTTTAAGCAATGGACATCGACTATTTTTTGCAAGGCAGTCCACTCCACTGTTACAAGATTCTTCTTTTAACAATCATTGGAAATCTGCCTCCCTGAACTTTTATTCAAGGACCCTAATTCTGCTCTCTGGAAGAATAAGAGGTAATCTCCGAAATATAATCACTTCTAGAATTAGGATAGAATTGTCAATTTGGTCACACAAAATTCAAAAGAAAGCTCAGGGGGAAAAAAGAAACCACCACTATACAGAACAAAATTTTGAAATTCAGGAAACTATGTTGAAATCAGAAATCACCATATTTTCAAGATATATAAAGGCAATGCCTTAGTGAAGAATAACCTGATGTTTTACAGTGAAGGGTACAGTATTTAGTGAATATCTTTTGGCAACTTGAAACTACTAAATCCACCAACAGTTTTAAAAATTACAATTCTGTAGAAAGTTCAAGATGGCTTTTCCAATTGCTCACATTTTCATTCGTCTTCCTTCTAAAACATCTACATTTTTTAAAAGATCCCATTTCCCCCAATGATGCAATATTTTATTTTTTAAATAAGTATTTTCAAGAATAAAGCCTAAAAGAATGGGGTGTAAAGGGATGAGGGTGGGGCTAGGAGCCAAGTCAAAGAAGGGCCCAGCAGGAAAAGGCTCGTTATTGGGTATTTTCCTTCTGGAAGCAGACTTCGTTGGCATAGGCATTTGAAGCTACAAACACGACCCAAGAACAAGAACGATCATGAGCAATGAGGCATTAAGACCTGTAAGACGTAAATGCATTGGCACTGGTCATCAAGCAGCGCCAGATGCTTCAGGACTACTTAGAGGAAAAGTAAGAGATCCAAGAAACAGAGACCTCTCTCTGCTGGAGAGGAGGGAAGAAACCTAAGAGTAACTACCAGTTCAGCAGTCCAATGAAGCCCAAACAGTACCAGAGCCCAAGAAAGACAGCAAGTGACTAGGTGGAAGGCACACACACCCCGGAGAGACTGAAGAAGGGGTTGCAGTGTGTGAATACTGAACGAGTCCATGAAATGGGTGTAGGTATGGAAATGTGGTGTGTGTTAGGGGCAACGCAGGAGTCCCATGGTCCTCTCCCTGCAGCAGAGCAACAGAGGGTACAAGGAAGGGGGAGGGTGAAAAGCAAGAATGACTCATTCCCGAAAGGAAGTCTTCAAGCCGTAGGAAAGCATGCCACGGGGTGGGGGTTCGGGGCGAGGACTGTGAGAACCAGGTGCCCAGAGTGATGGGGGCAAAAACCAACGCCCGTAAGTCTCGTAGCTCGTCTTAAAGATGGGGAGTGTGGGGGATTCGCGGCAGGCGAGTGCCAAGGCCTGGGAAGCGGCGCGGCGCGTGCGCAGTAGCGCTCGGCGGGACCCGCTGAGGCAAAGCGGAGCCGCAGTGACAGAAGCAAGCGGAGCGGCCGCCGGGTGGGACTCACCGAGGCGCAGGGGCTGGAGGTGGTGCTGGGGGTAGGCGACCGCTGGACCGTGACCAAAGCCATCTAGGCGCTGCTAGGTTGTTCCGGGCAGGGCATTCTTGTCCTGAGTGTGGGGGGCGGGAGGGTGACGGAGCCGGGATGAGGAAAGGGGGGGGGGTGAAGGGAACGGGAAGGAGGAGGAGGCCGCGGGAACGGCCGCAGGCTCCGCACCCACCACCGGACTCTCGCCGACTGACGCTTCGAACGGGCAGCGGGCGGGCGGGCGGGCGGGCGGTTCGGCAGCAGCGGGGCACAATGAGCGTTCCCAGTGCGCAGGCGCCACCTGTCAGCAACCGCCTCTCCCCTCGGCGCGCGCCGCCGCCTCGCCGTAACCCTTGAGTTGCCGGAAGCCGGCCGTTTGTTTGTGCCTCTGCCCGGGTTTCCTCCTTAGCTCTGGAATCGCGCGGTTCGCCCGCGCCTGGAGGCTGTGAAGTGGGATGGGGGGAGGGGCCCCGGGCCTGGAGCCGTTGGAGACCCCACTTCTGGGAGACGACTATTTTATGAGGTCGGGGCGCACAGCTTAACCGATTTTAGAGAAAGGAAACTGAGGTGGAAATCCTGAGGCAAACACGTTGTCTAGTGAAAAAGGGCTCCGCGGGGCTTCAAAGGCTTTCTCTAGGCGGGAGTGAGACTTACTGGACTAGAGACCCTCGTGGCTCGACCAGGAGACGAGTTATCCCCCTTTGACCCGGGGGCTTTTTCTGAGCTTGACCACCGTCTGTCTCAGAGTCATGTTTTATGATGAGACTTTATGAAAGAAAGCTTTTAAATTTTATACCCTGAGAAGCTTCATGGTATCCTCTATGACCCTGGCCCCTAAGGACTCATTCATTCGTTATTCCTAAAGTGAGAGGCTGTATGAGCCCGGGAGGCCGAGAAAGCCGGGCTCACAGAGTTACAAGGGTCCAACCTGCTATTTACCTCCCACTTGCTTCCTGCTGAGAAAAAAATTCGCTTAAAAAGCATTTGCTCCTTGAGATTTTCTTCTCTTTCGGCTCTAGATTTCATTGCTTCATAGACATGAGAAATGGAGGTTAGTAAATATTTTAAAGGAATAATCTAAAAGATAAACCGTCAGTATGGGGCGGGTGGGTGGCTTAGTCGGTTAAGCATCCGACATGAGCTCAGGTCATGATCTCACACTTGGGGAGTTTGAGCCCCACATAGGGCTCTGTGCTGACAGCTCAGAGCCTGGAGCCTACATCAGATTCTATGTCTGCCTCTCTTTCTGCCCCTCCCCTGCTTGTGTTCTGTCTCTCAAAAATGAAGAAACGTTAAAAAAAAAGTAAAGAAAAAAAAAACCATCAGCAGACCATAAGCGAAGAAAATAATGAAAAAAAATCAAGATTTAAAAAGGAGAGGAAAATCTCACTATGCAGAAACCATTGGTTATTTACACACAGAAAGAGAGTTGACAGCTATTTCTCAATTTGAGTGGATGCTCTGGAATATACCACCATCTATTTCAAAGCTGAGGAAACACACATTAAGAAGTTTACAGTTATTAAAGCCACCTCCTCCTGTTTGTCACTCAAACTCTCTTGAATTTCATTGCTTCCTTTAAACTGACAGGGCTGTCATGTGCTCTTTCTGGCTGCTGTATGGTTAAGTGCCACTAGAGCCCTCTGTGCTGAGCCTTTGTTCTCTCCCTGGGGCTCTGCGGTTGAAATAATTATCAGGGAGGTTCCATCAAGAATCAGACACTGAGGGTCCCTATACTGTACAGTCCTGTGAAGAATGAAGTGCAGAGAAGCCAGCTGGTAGGCTTTTGCCCCCTGCTGGTGGTCAAGAGTGCCTGCGAGACAAAAATTAAACAAAGATGTATGGTTCACAGATTCAACAATCTGTTTTTCCCAGAGCTGCGAAGTAAACAGGAAAAGACAAGACAAAGTTCAGAAGTAAGAACTTTGAACCAATGCTTAGGAGACCACACAGGAAGCTATATGCGTAGCTAAGAAATATAGCTGAAAGCTGAGTGAACTCAAATGAAACGTGGTTTATAAACCAAAGTATCATTCTAGAAAAACTATTATATAAACCGATAGGTCTTAGTAGTGGACTTGCAAGTTGATTTACTGACTCAGGATAGCAGAACTGCTTATCTACTTTTGTGTCAACATAGTATTAAGAAATTCTTTTGGCAGATGAGAGAATCCCATTAATCTTCCAGGGGGAAAGATCACTACCATAGGAGTCAGAAGACCTGGCTTCTAGTTCCAATTCAGTAAAACCTTATGCAAATGGCTTAAACATTTTGAGCATTAGTTTCTACAGTAGAGCTCTAACTCACAGGATTCTTGTGATCAAATGAGATAATGCATGGTAAAGTGCAGTATAAACTATAAAGCCTTATATGTAATTAAGATAACTTTGTTATTCTTTGAAGTTTTTTCCAAGTTCAATCAGCTTTTGCTGAGTGTACCCTATGTGTAGAAAATAGCATCAAGCAAAAAGGGACTAGAAAAGACTAAAAAGGCATATGATTCATGCCTTTCTTAACAGTGAGAGAAGTAGATTAGTGGTCAAGCGATGTGTCATCTGTAGGAAGATATAGAACATCTCTGTTAACCATATCTGAGAAGACAAAATCCTGGTCAAAATTGTGATTATTAAAAAAGTTGGGATTATAAAGTACCCAGATTCACATTAAGTTTTTTTTTTTCAGGAAATTTATTTATTTACAGAGGAAATATCTTTTCCTGGCATATAACCTTTTAAGGAAACAAAGATTTGAAAATTACTGGTGCATGTTCATTAATTTATTCACCATTAATTGAGAAAATACTGAGTTTGTATTATATACTAGACACTGTTTTAAGAACAAAATAAAAGTCTATCTCTCAGAGGCTCAAAGCCTGTTAGCAGGGAAAAACACACCAGATAATGACAGTATGGCCTAGTGGCACTGTGGATTTAGTCACCTCTGCTAGGCCCCCAAGGGAGACATATATACATCCTATGTCTAGTTATGTGCAAAGTGCTTTAGAAACACAGAGGAAGAGGTCTGGGCAAAGGTACACTTTACAATATTGCCTTTAAGGCTTTGGCTGCAGAGGTAGATCAAATGTGAGCATTTGCAGTCTATACTGTCTGCCCTGGGCTCCACCCTGGTTTGTGCTTTCTGGTGATCAGAGGAATTATTTACTTCTAATGGAGAAGAGACCCTAGAATCCTTAGTATGTTAGTTGAATTTGAGGAGCGAGAGACCAAGAGCAGGATTCCCAAAAGAGGGAGCAAGAGACAGAAGTCCTCCTAGTTCTATTTATAGCACCTTTATTCTTCCCACCTGTGATAATGGAGGCCTACTTTTGCTATTGGAATTCCTTTAACCCTTAACTGTAACATCACTTCTTTGGGGGTGAAATTATAGGGGAACTTCTGAAATTCTTGAGTCCCTTATTTTCTTAAGCTTTGAGAACTTAATGAAAAGTATTTATCTCTTCAGAAAGATATACTTACTCATATCACAAACCCACTGAGTCCACTGAGAAGCCACAGGTTAAGGGTTCTGATCTGAAGCTAAAGCAGTGCTTCTCAACCTTTTTTTCATATCAGGACATCCATAGAAGTAATGGTATTTGTATAGCACACTGGGATAAATTTAAAGAGGATTTGGAGGCAACTATAATGGGGTGTGGTGAAAAAATTGTATTTATATAATATAAAGAGAAAAATTAACATATTCAGGATATTAACTATTAAATTTATAAAACTTCCAAATAAAGTCTTCCCAAAAATTTAATGAAAAACTTGAGATTGCTTCTATAAACATAATATTTTTATGTATGGTTTTAAAAAACATTATTATAACATTATTGACTATACTCTCTAAGCTGTATTTTTCATCTCCATGACTTATTTGTGTTATAACTGGAAGTTTCTGCTTCTTAATCCCTTTCACCTATTTCACCTGAACTATTTCCCTCCACTCTGGCAACCACCACTTTGTATTCGGTATTTATGAATCTATTTCTGCTTTTTGTTTGTTTATTTGTTTTGTTTTTTGGATTCCACATATAAGTGAAATCATATGGTGTCTGTCTTTCTCTGTCTGACTTATTTCACTTAACTTAATACTCTTCAGGTCCATCTATGTTGTTGTAAGTGGAAATATTTCATCTTTTTTTTATGGCTGATTAATTCATATATATAGCATATATATGAATTCATGTATATATGAATATTTTATATATTATATATAAAGAAGATGTGATATATGTACATATATACATCTATCTATAGATGGATACTTGGATTGTTTCCATATCTCAGGTATTATAAATGTTGCAATAAACATAGGGTACATATATCTTTTCAAATTGGCGTTTTCACTGTTTTTAGGTAAATGCCCACTAGTAGAATTACTGGATCATATAGTAGTTCTATTTTTAATTTTTTGAGGAATCTCCGTAATATTTTCCAATTTACATTCCTACCAACAGTGCACAAGAGTTCCCTTTTCTTCACATCCTTGCCAACACTTGTTATTTCTTGTCTTTTTATACTATCCATTAAGACTGGTGTGAGACCATATGTCACTGTAGTTTTGATTTGTCTTCCCCTGATGATTCATGATGGTGAGGATCTTTTCATGTGTCTCTTGGCCATCTGTATGTCTTTGGAAAAATGTCTAGTCAGGTCCTCTGCTTATTTAAAAAAATTTTTTTGGGGGGCGCCTGAGTGGCTCAGTTGGTTAAGTGTCTGGCTTCAGCTCCAGTCATGATCTCTCGGTTTGTGGGTTCAAGCCCCGTGTCGGGCTCTGTGCTTACAGCTAGCTCAGAGCCCGGAGCCTGCTTCAGATTCTGTGTCTCCCTCTCTCTCTGACCCTCCTCTGATCACACTGTCTCTCTCTCTCTCTCAAAAATAAAACATTATTAAAATTTTTTTTAATGCTTATTTATTTTTGAGGGAGAGAGAGAGAGAGACAGAGTACAAGTGGGGGAGAGGCAGAGAAAGAGGGAGACACAGAATCTGAAGCAGGCTCCAGGCTCTGAACTGTCAGCAGAGAGCCTGATGTGGGACCTGAACTCAACAACCACGAAGTCATAAGTGGGATGCTTAATCGACTGGGCCACGCAGGTGCCCCTATTTTTTTATTTGTGTTGACTTGTATAAGTTCTTTGTATAATTTAGATATTAACTCCTTATTGGTTATATCATTTGCAAATATCTTTTCCCATTCGGTGGGTTGCCTCTCTGGTTTGTTGATGGCTTATTTATTTTGCTGTGCAAGAGCTTTTTATTTTGAAGACCCAATAGTTTACTTTTGCTTTTGAATTCCTTGTTTGAAGAGACATATCCATAAATATGTTGCTAAAACCAATGTCTAAGAGTATACTACTTTTGTTTTATTTTAGGAATTTTATGGTGTCGGGTCTTACATTTAGATCTTTAATCCATTTTGAGTTTATCTTTGTGAATGGGATAAGAAAGTGATCCAGTTTCTTTCTTTTGCAAGTAGTTGTCCAGTTTCCTCAGCACCATATATTGAAGAGACTGTCTTCATTGAATGTTCTTGCCTCCTTTGTCAAAAATTAATTGGCCACATAAGTGTGGGTCTGTTTCTGGGTTCTCTATTTTGTTTTATTAATATATGTATCTGTTTTTCTGCCAGTCCTGTGCTGTTTTTTGTTATTATAGTTTTGTAGTATATCCTACAATCTGGGATTGTGATACCTGCAGACTTTGCTCTTCTTTCTCAGGATTGCTTTGGCTATTCAGGGTCTTTTGTGGTTCCACACAAATTTTAAGAATATTTGTTCGAATTCTGTGAAAAATTCCATTGGTATTTTGATAAGGATTATGTTGAGTCTGTAGATTACTTTAGATAGTATGGGCATTTTAACAGTATTCTTTCCAATCTATGAACATGGTATATGTTTTCATTTGTTCGTGTTATCTTCAGTTTATTTCAACAATGTCTTATATTTTCAGAGTATAGATCTTCCACCTCTTTGGTTAAATTTATTCCTAGGTATTTTATTCTTTTTGGTGCAATTATAAATGGTAGTGTTTTTTTTTAAATGTCTTTCTGTTACTTTATTAGTTTATAGAAATGCAACAGGTTCCTGTATATTAATATGTATCCTGCAACTTCACTGAATTCATTTATTACTTCTAATGGTTTTTTGGGGGAGTCTTTAGGGTTTTCTTTTTTTTT
>NC_043716.1:15789045-15798181 GCF_006229205.1 Suricata suricatta | reverse complement strand
GTTGCCTGATAGATATTTCTCCATCCCTTTACTTTCAACCTGTAGGTGTCTTCCGGTCGAAAATGCGTCTCCTGTAGACAGCAAATAGGTGGGTTTTGTTTTTTTATCCATTCTGCTACCCTGTGTCGTTTGGTTGGAGCATTCAGTTAGGGTTTTCTATATAAAGTATCACGTTATCTGTAAATAGGGATAGTTTTACTTCCTTACCAATTTGGATGTGTTTTATTTCTTTTGTCTGATTGCTGTGGCTAGGACTTCCAGTATTATGTTGAATAAAAGTAGTGAGAATGGACATTTTTGTCTTATTCCTGATCTTAAAGGGAAAGCTTTCAGTTTTGCCATTAAATATAATGTCAGCTGTGAGTTTTTCATTTATGACCTTTATATGTTGAGATATGTTCTTTCTAAACCTACTTTATTGAGAGTTTTTATCATGAATGGATATTGTATTTTATCAAATGCTTTTCTGCATCTATTGAAATGATCACATAGTTTTTACCCTTCCTCTTGTTAATGTGATATATCACATTGATTGGTTTGTGAATATTGAACTATCCTGGAAAAGATTCATTTTGATCGTGGTGAATAATCCTTTCAATATATTGTTGAATTTGATTTTGGTTTGCTAATATTTTGTTGAGGATTTTTGCATCTATGTTCATTGAGGGATATTGGCCTTTAGTTTTTTTTTTTTCTTTCATCTGCTAACATTGGGCTTTGCTTGTTCTTTTCCTAGTTCCTTTAGGTGTAAGTTAGATCATTGTTTTGAGCTTTTTCTTGTGTCTCAAGGTGGACTATAAATTTCTTCTTAGAACTGCTTTTGCTGTGTTACAAAGATTTTGGACCATTGTGTTTCCATTTTCATTTGTCTCCATGTAATTGAGTTGTTGTTGTTTAGTTTTTATTTCATAATCATAAACTTAACTCTGCAATCCAGGTAGGCTTGAAGGGGAGTAAGGAAAATATGGAACCCATAGAACTATAGTGAGAGCACAGATTATGCGATATTTCAAGCAGATGGGAGTGAAGGGGTGCACTCTTGAGCTACAGAAGATAGCTGGTCTGGTAGTTAAGATAAAACACAAGGCAAATTTATTAGATTTGTACAGTCAGCAATGGTGATCTTCTTGCTGGTCTTGGCATTCCTGTACCCAAGGTGCTCCATGGCTTCCATAATATTCATGCCCTCTTTCATCTTGCCAAAGACCACATGCTTGCCATCCAGCCACTCAGATGAAAAACTGGGAACCATTTATGTTGAGTCCAGCATTTGCCATGGCCAAGATACCAGGACCTGTGTGCTTCAGTATGAAATTCTCATCAAATTTCTCCCCATAGATGGACTTGCAGCCAGTGCCATTATGGCATGTGAGGTCACCAACCTGACACCTAAATCCTGAAATAATCTTGTCAAAGCAGGAAACTTTATAACTAAATCCTTTTTCCCTGGTGCTCAGAGCATGAAAGTTCCCTGCTGTCTTTGGAACTCTGTAAAAAGCTCAAAGGAGATACAGCCCAAGGGCTCACTATCCACAGCAATGTCAAAGGACACAATGGGTTTGACCATGGCCAGGTGGCATGGGCAACTCTGGGATGGTGGCACCTGCAAGGCTGTCTCTATGTGTTTTTTAATTCCCTCTTTGATTTCTTTGTTAACCAATGGTTGTTTAGTAGCTTGTTATTTTGCTTCAATGTGTTTGTGTTTTTTCCAGTATTTTCTTTGTAATTGATTTCTAGTTTCGTATTGATGCTTGATATGATATTAATCTTATTGAGACTTGTTTTGTGGACTAACGTGATCCTGGAGAATGTTCCATGTTGCACGTGAAAAGAATGTCTATTCTCCTGTCCGGGGATGAGATGGTCTGTACATATCTATTAATACTAATGGGTTATTCAAAGCCACTCCTTCCTTATTGATTTTCTGCCCAGATGATGTATTCATTGACATAAGTGGGGTATTTAAATCCCCTACTATTATTGTATTACTGTCACTTTCTCCTTTATATCTGTTAATATTTGCTTGTATTTAGGTGCTTCCATGTTTGGTTCATAGATACTTACAGTATCCTCTTGTTGCATTGATCCCTTTATCATTATTTAATGCCCTTCTTTTTCTCATTAAAAACAGTCTTTGTTTTTAAGTTTATTTTATCTGAAATAATTATTTGCTACCTTTTTTCACTTTTATTTCATGGAATATCATTTTTTTAATCCCTCCACTTTCAGTCTGTATGTGTCTTTAAGTCTGAAGTAAGTATCATAGAAAGCATATAGGTGCATTTTGGTTTTTTATTCATTAAATTACCTGATGTCTTTTGATTGGATCATTTACATTTAAAGTAATTTTTGATAGGTATGTACTTACTGTCATTTGTTGTTTTCTGGCTTTCTAGTTTTTTGTTCCTTTCTTATCCTCTTGTCCTCTTTCCTTCTGGTTTGATGACTTTCTTTAGTGTTGTGCTCAGGTTTATTTTTTTTTAATTTTGTGTAACTTTTTAAATTTGTGGTTACTATGGGGTTCACATATAACATGAGTATTCACAGTCTATATTAAGCTGATCAACTTGAGTTCACATGTATGCTGAGGAACACATAGTAAAGGCACTAAATTTTTACTCCCCCTCCATGTTTTATGTTAGTGATATCATATTTTACATCTTTATTTTGTGTATGCCTTGAATAATTTTTATAGATATAATGGGTTTTACTATTTTTGTGCTTTAGCCTCCTTACTGGCTTTATAAGGGATTAATCTGTTGCCTTTATTGTATGTTTGCTTATACTAGTGAAATTTTTTAATGATTTTCTTCCAGTTATGACCTTTTAATTTAAGTAATTCTTTTTTTTAAACTAAATATTTATTGAACTAATATAGAATAAATAAAGCAGGGTGGGAGGAGATAGCCTGAAGATACAATAAACACATCCAAATATTCAGAGGACATCACACACAAAAACTGAAAGACTTGTTCAGTATTTCTCCAAAAGGCAGAACTTGAACCAAAGGATAAATGTAAGCAACTAGGAGGCTGCAGGACAGTTGTGCAAAGTGGATCACTTCTTTGCCAGTATAATGCATTCCATCCTACATTTCCCTGCTTCTGAAAGGAATATTAGTTGCATTTTCATGGCAAGCCCTCCACTGCCAGTATACTGGATGTACTAACACTACCAGGAAAAAATGTGATGGTCTTTTGTTCCTCATCTACATTTCAGCATTGTGTGAGTGAATTTCAGGAGGTGAGGAGAAAGGAGAGCCCATTCTCTGAAGAGGGTGGGTTAGAATCCACAGCAGCTCAGATGCTGCCTCTGGGGACAGTCCTCCTCAAATTCCACACGAATCTCTGTAACTGTCACCCATCGGTGCAGACAGGGGTGTGCTGTGTGCTACAGTAGGGACAAACAGTTGACAACCACTGTCCCACATGAAGCAGGAAAGCTGTGTTTTATAGTCATTAGGAAATACAAACTGCATAATACTGACAGGCTCCATCCAAATTGTTAAATATTATAAAATGAGAATTGTTACAATAACTTCAGCATAATGTTTAAGGACAAAATATATATAATATACTTTATATATGTATTTTATCACATACTCATAGGGAATGCTGAGGTGCTAATCCATCCTATAAATTGAAAGTAAAAAATTTTACATTTCTTTCTTTGTCAGTATACAGGATTCTGAAGGTGGATCTTGAATTCAGAATGATACATCAGTTTTCGAAGAAAGCCACATAATCAGTCAGTCTGGCTAACTGGTGCTCATTGGGGATTGGTGGAACTGGGGCAAGTTCTGATAAGGGAATAAATCAGTTGAAGGAAACATCCAGGGCTCCTGCAGCTGGCTTTTTGGGCATAACATTCTGGTGGTAGAGTGGGCTTGCCATCCTTGTTCTAATGTACCTTTCACAGCCTCTTCCACAGGAGCCCGACAAAGGCTGCAAAATCGTTGGCTCTTTATGGAGGTGTAGGCTTGAGCGACCAGGGTGAAGGCTCTTCTCTTTGTGGCATCTCTAAGTGCTTCCATAATAGGCTGGACCGTCTCAGGCCACTGGTGTGCATTGACAGTCATATAGATCCCAGGGAAATCTCTCTGCCAGATTCTTTGTCTTACTGATCAAATTCCCTCAAATATAGAATTTGCAGATTCTATAGTATCCTTTTCCAAAGATATCTTGCATTATTCATGTCATTGTGGAGCAGAAAAAAAGCCAAGAGCTGACCAAACACTGGGGATGTAGCAATTTCTCCAGGAGCCTCAAGCTCCCACTTCTCACACTGATCCAGCAAATTGTTGAAAATTAAGGCACTTTCTGCCATCACCACTGCTGGCATTGTCCCAGCCAGTCCCACCTTTGCACCTTCCCAAAATAGACCCCAGACAGTCCCATGGCCATTGCACCCACAGTGAAGTACTAAAGAATTCTCTTTAAACAAAAATAAAAAACAAACAGAAAAAGGAATTCCCTTTAACATTTCAGGTCATCATTCAGAATTTAAGAAGAGATAAAGATTTTCCCAGATAAACAAAAGTTAAAGGAGTTCATCACCACTAAACTAGTCTCATAAGAAATGTAGAGTTTTATGATTGAAATGACTGCATGTAACTCCTGAATAAGACAATTCAACAATGATTATTTGATAGTCATTATTGATGAGAATATTATTCATGCAGCTAGGTGATAAATTTAAAACAATTTGCACAACAATTAAAAACTTACAAGTATAAATTATATTTGACTATAATTGCAATTACTTTATTCCCACTAGCAAATGTAAGGTGGTACTATCTTATGATAACATGACTGGTTTCAGGATCCACTTTTTCATATCAAGAATATATTATAAAATAATATCAAAAAACAGATCAAGCTCTAATTTGCAGAGTATGACGGTATTTTTAAAATGAAAATCCTACAGGTAACTTGGATGTAACTAAGAGGACACATCAGCCATAAAAAAGGAAGAATTCAATATATACAAAGAAATTGGGAACTGAGTCCATTAGGAGTATCTGGCAGGCCTCCCTGTGTTTCCTGGCCATATCTTAGGCTGTGAGTCCTGCCCCTTGGGTACCTGGAGCATGCACTCTTCCAGAAGCTCCAAGTCTCAGTGTTTATGAGAAGCAGCAATATTCACTGCAACTGGCTTTGGAAAGTGATGCCCTGGTAGTGGAATACTCCTTGTTTTTGCTCTTTTATTAAAGGATACTTGCTTTATTTAATAAAGCAAGTTCTTTATTGTGCATGCCTCCTGTAATACCATGGGGAACACCAGAGTGGATCATCAGTCTCTGATTATTTTGGGCTACTCTCTGAGAAGTCTTAGAACAAATTACTTCTGGCCAGGGTGAATTATGTAGAGGCACCAACCACCCCAGTCCTTTCAGGCCACTCATAGGGTTGAATAGGTAACTATCTTACAGTGCATCTGTAACTCATTTATTATATACTAAATGAAGTGTGTCACTTAAAAGACTATGGTTTATGTAGCTAAACTTGTTAAAAATGGGGGGAAAAAGAAATCATAGTTTCTGTTTTTAATAACCCAATTCCTTACATTTGAAATGATTATATTACAAGGTAATATAACTATAAATTAATTAGTACAGATGGAATATATAATAGCTGGTGAATGATCAAGTCATGTATTGCCCTCACCCAGTTGTAATTTTTCTTTATATTTTAAAAATCTGTAATGCTTTTATTATTGAGACATAGAGAAACAGAGCATGAGGAGGGAAAGGGGCAGAGAGAGAGGGAGACACAGAATCTGAAGCAGGCTCCAGGCTCTGAGCTGTCAGCACAGAGCCTGATGCAGGGCTCAAACCCACAAACCATGAGATCATGACCTGAGCCGAAGTTGGACGCTTAACCTACTGAGTCACCCAGGCGCCCCTCGGTTGTAATTTTTCTTAAAACTGAATAATATGTTACTAACTTTAATAGTCAGTGTCCATATAGGAATGGAAGTCATACCAGTTATTTGAATAGATAATTTAACAAGAATTGTTAACTAGATATAAAATGAAGGAGGTGACTGCAAAGTTAAAAAGAGAAACCCAAGGTAAGGTATTGTAGAGGGAGCAAGTGTTATCACATCTAGAGCTGGGAAAAAAAATGAAGCAGAGGAAAAAACTTATAAACATAGAGGAGTGACCCCTCAAAGCTGAAACTCAGATCTCAGAAGATGCTGCTCAGCTGGTGTCAGGGTCTGAGCTTAGAGGAGGGACTTTGTGGGACCCAGATCTCTAAGGCAGGAACACTGGCTGGCTGGTGTTGATGTCTTTGAGTTGATGAAATGTACAGAACTGTAGAAAAACTACAAACTGAATTTAGTTGTTGCTGGAGTTAGGGCCTGCTGCTACCAGGATGAAGAATCATTGCTTAAAGCACACAGGAACCAAAAGGCTACAGGAAGCAGTCTTGGGGTAGATATGAAGGAATAATTCTCTTGCCCTTCCTCAGTCTTGGGGTCTCCCTCTGATGCCACCAATTAACAGAGTTTAACAGAAGCACCTGGCAAAGCAAAGAAATTTGGTTTTCAGATTCCCAGCTCCAGCATCAAAGAAGAATACAAAAGGGTGAGTTGAGAGCTGAGATAATAATATAGTAACTGGTATTTGACTGATGTGAAAATTGATACGAGAAATGGAGTTTATCCTCCATCCTCTGGTTTGCATGTATCTCATGAATATAGTTAAAGACCCTGCTTCTTCCTGCTCCTCACATCCAATGAATATAATGTCATGACCAACTCAATGCTGATTGGAAGGTCAAGATGCTCAAAATCTCTGTGGACTACATTATGGTAGAGAGCAGGAGAACTGTTGTAGCCCTGGGGCAAGACAGTGAAGTTATATTGTTGGCTCTGCCAAGTAAAATCCAATAGCTTCTGGTGTTCTCTGCCAATTTGTATGGAGACATAAGCATTTGCTAGATCAATAGCTGCATACCAGGTGGCAGGGTGTGTGTTGATTTACTCCAGTAAAGATATTACATACAGAAAGCAGCTACAATTGAAGACATCTCCTGGTTAAATGTGTAATAGTCTATGGTCATTCTTTAAAATCCATCTACCTTCTTCACAGACCAAACAGGCAAGTTAAGTTGGCATGAGATAGGTTCTATCACTCCCTGCTTCTTTCAAATTTTTATTGGTGTTACTAATCTCTGTAAGTCCCCATTCTGCCACCCCAGGAAAGGAGTAATTTTTGTTTACTCTCCTGGTATATGTATATGTGGGGAAGGGGAGTTCCCAAGGGCTACAATTTGGCCCTTTATACTATAAACCTCCTTATTTTGGGATCAGAATTTCTGATCCTGGATTCTAAACTGAAAATTCTGCCAGTTACCATGTTCTAATTACATATCCAGGAACTGATTAAATCACTACAGAGTGGTCAATGGATTTACTTAATCCACTGGGATTCAAACTGGAGTTATCCATCAGTGTAATACATCACATTAACAAAAGAAAAAAACCATGTGATCCTGTCGATAGATGCAGAAAAAGCATTTGACAAAATACAACATCCTTCTTAATAAAAACCCTCAAGAAAGTCGGGATAGAAGTAACTTACTTAAACATTGTAAAAGCCATTTATGAAAGGCCCACAGTTAATGTTATCCTCAATAGGGAAAAACTGAGAGCTTTCCCCCTGAAATCAGGGACATGACAGGGATATCCACACTCACCATTGTTGTTTAACATAGTCTTGGAAGTCCAAGCATCAGAAATCAGACAACAAAAGGAAATAAAAGGCATCAAAATTGGCAAAGAAGAAGTCAAACTTTCACTTTTCACAGATGACATGATACTCTACATGGAAAACCCAATCGACTCCACCAGAAGCCTTCTAGAACTGATCAATGAATTCAGTAAAATTCCAGGGTACAAAATCAATGTACAGAAACCAGTTGCATTATTATACACCAAAAATGAAGCAACAGGAAGAGAAATCAAGAAATGGATCCCATTCACAATTGCAAGAAAAATCATAAAATACCTAGGAATAAACCTAACCAAAGATGTAAAAGACCTGTATGCTGAAAACTATAGAAGACATATGAAGGAAATTGAAGAAGACACAAAGAAATGGAAAAACATTCTGTGCTCATGGATCAGAAGAATAAACATTGTTAAAATGTCATTATTACCCAAAGCAATTTACACATTCAATGCAATCCCCATCAAAGTTGCACCAGCATTCTTCTCAAAGCTAGAACAAACTATCTTAAAATTCGTATGGAACCACAGAAAAACCCAAATAGCCAAAGTAATATTGAAGAAGAAAACCAAAATGGGAGGAATCACAATCCCAGACTTTAGCCTCTACTACAAAGCTGTCATCATCAAGACAGTATGGTATAGACACAAAAACAGACACATGGACCAATGGAATAGAATAGAGAACCCAGAACTGGACCCACAAGTGTATGGCCAATTAATCTTCGACCAAACAGGAAAGAGTATCCAATGGAAAAAAGACAGCCTCTACAACAGGTGGTGTTGGGAGAGCTGGACAACATGTAGAAGAATGAAATTAGACCACTTTCTTACACGAGTCACAAAAATAAACTCAAAATGGATAAAGGACCTGAATGTGAGACAGGAAACCATAATAACCCTAGAGGAGAAAGCAGGAAATAGCCTCCTAGACCTCAATCACAGCAATTTCCTCCTTGATTCATCCCCAAAGGCAAGGGAATAAAGAACAAAAATGAACTACTGGGACCTCATCAAGATAAAAAGTTTTGCAATGCAAAGGAAACAATAAAAAAAATAGGGAACCGACAGAATGGGAAAAGATAGTGGCAAATGGCATCTCAGATAAAGGGCTAGTATCCAAAATCTACAAGGAACTCACTAAACTCCATACCCAAAAAACAAACAATCCAGTGAAGAAATGGGCAGAAGACCTGAACAGACACTTCTCCAAAGAGGACATTTAGATGGACAACAAGCACATGAAACAATGCTCAGCGGCACTCATCATCAGGGAAATACAAATCAAAATCACACTGAGATACCACCTCACACCAGTCAGAGTGGCTTAAATGAACAAATCAAGAGTCTATAGATGCTGGCGAGGATGTGGAGAAACGGGCACCCTCCTACACTGTTGGTG
>NC_043716.1:15778525-15788945 GCF_006229205.1 Suricata suricatta | reverse complement strand
ATATATATATATATACACACACAATGGAATACTACAAGGCAATGAGAAAGAATGAAATATGGCCATTTGTAGCAAAGTGGGTGGACCTCAAGTTTGTCATGCTAAGTGAAATAAGTCAGGTGGAGAAGGACAGATACCATATGTTTGCATTCATAGGTCTAACAGGAGAAACCTAACAAAGGACCATAGTGAGGGGAAGGGGGAAAGAGAGTTGGAGAAAGAGAGGGACACAAAACCAGACTATTGAATACTGAAAACGAACCAAGGGCTGAAGGGGGAGGGGGAGGGAGGAAGGGGGTGATAATCATGAAGGGGGGCACTTGTGGGGAGAAGCACTGGGTGTTATTGGAAACCAATTTGGCAATAAACTATTATAAAAAGGACTCCCATTTTTTTCGGGGATTTGGGGGTGGGGAATGGGTTAAATAGGTGATAGGGAATAAGGAATCCACTTGTGATGAGTACCAGGTGATGTATGGAATTGTCAATTCGTTTTATTGTACAGCTGAAACTAAGATCACATTGTGTTAACTAACTGTGATTAAAAAAGAAACTTTTAAAAAATAAAGGGAAGGGGCAAGGACTGAGCTCTGGGAGCACTCCATTATTAAGAACTCGAAGAAGAGTTCTTAGGCAAGACATGAAAAGCAACTAGGGAAGTGAAAGAAAAACTCAGGTATTGTTATCCTGGAAGCCAAGTGAAGAATGTACAGGTTTCCCTCACTATCTCAAAGTGAGATAACCTGTGAAACCTGTAAGCCAGAATGACACAAAGCAAAGAGGCGATTACTATTTATTTATATGGGAAGAAATTTTGAACATTCCTAAACCCCCCCCCCCCCAAAATAAACTCTTAGGCTTTTCTGTTTCCTTAGGACACGTCTTATTAACGGATGCACAAAATATGTCGAGATAAAGCACAGATGCTTCAGACACAGTTCAAAGCTATGATTGCTGAATGTTGGGCTGCTGAGTGTGGCTCCTGGGAAGGAGCTTAGGGTGCATGCTGCTTCTATAATGGCTTGCTGCAAAACAAATGCTGAATACTATTTTTACTTTTTTCCTTTTTTTGTAAAGGCAAAAATCCTTTTAGATTTCTTTCCCTTTAGGAAACCAGGTGGTGGTCAATAGCATCATCAGGATTAATGTTCAGTTATGACCTCAAGACCTAACTCACCAAATGACCCTAATTCAACTGTGTTCATCACCACTGGGAGAAATGGTGCTAATCTTAAAGAACCCTGTACACCAAGTCAGGCTGTGGGCATTACAACAATACTTCTGCCTGAGACCCTCATGTTGTGCCATGTGTAGTTCAGTAATACTTTGCCAGACATCCCTGCAAGCAAAGTCTTCCATGTCCATGCAGATTTCAGAATGGAGAAAGATGTGAAGATTCAGCTGTCCTCCAGAAGTTCCTGGGTTCTCACCAGACCATCCTCTTTATCCTTTTTGTGATGCCGTTGTAACAGTTTTTGTCTTTTAACATACACTGTCTTCTTAAACAAGATACAGACAGTTCCGGTTTATGTGGCAACTCTAGGAATACCACATCAGGTTCTTAGACCCCCACATATTCCTCCCCACTCTTTCATGACTCTAACTCCCACCAGCACAGAGTCACCTACAACATTGGCTATGGAGTATAAGACACTAACCTCCACTTGGACAAGTCCCCTTAACTGTAGAGGACTGGAGATTTCTAACACTGAACCAGAAGACTAGCAGCAAACTCTGTACTCATAAGCCCCTAAACAAGCATTCTGAGAACTGTGATTAAATGATCCTAAACTGTTCCCCCCCCCAAAAAAAAGAAGAGAGAGAGAGGAACTCAGTTTCTCACCTGTCCACCACAAGCCCACACTTAAACTGGAGGACTGCAGTGGCATTTTAGAGTCCCCAGGAATTAACATCAGTTTAGTGCCAATGTTTAGAAATCCCTGAAAAACCTGAATATTTATTTTTCCCTGGCACACTGTCATTTTAGGAGATGGCCACAACTCCTTGTAAAGAAGACTTGGAGGAAGATTCTTAGTATATACTAATGGCAGTGCTACAGTAGACTCCTTTAAGGGGATGCAACCTTGCCTTCAGTTATGAGGGTTAGGCCTGGAAACTGGTGAGAGGTCAGAACTCTCTAGTGTGGTGACTAAAGTCTTATTTCTGGCCACCATATATGGATTTTTTTATACTAAATGTTGGTGACCAACATTTCAGTAGGCTGGCCATCTATTTTATTCCTACAATCACCATAATTATTTAGCTACAGAGATTGATGAGGCTCAAAAAATTTTTGATTACCACTATATTTCTACGTCTCTCTTTTTAAAAAAAAACTGTTTATTTAGTTTTGAGAGACAGAACATGAGTAGGGGAGGGACAGAGAGAGGGAGACACAGAATCCTAAGCAGGCTCCAAGTTCTGAGCTGTTAGCACAAAGCCCGACATGGGGCTTGCACTCACGAACTGTCAGTACATGATCTGAGCCAAAGTCGGATGCCAACTGACTGAGCCACCCAGGTGCCCCTATATTTCTACTTCTCTTTATGGTAAATGTGCCAACTTTGTCTTTGGTGGTTAAACACTAATATTTAGCTTCTGCTACTCTGAAATGGGTCACCCTACATGCCTAACCTACAGAAGAAAACCACTATAGAGCTTTTCAAGTATGTGAATACTCCCACTCACTAATATAATTTTCAATGCTTTAGTAAGGGGATGTTCCCAGAATCTTCTCAGAGTATATACTTGGAGGGAGTGGATGTGCAGGCCAATATGTGATAAATGTATTCCAACATTCCTATCTCCCTAAGTCTTTGGATTTCTTCCTACACTATGCCAGGGAAGTTCTAGTATCTCAACTTAAAACACAGGCCACTGTAGAGTCCAAGTTTCAGTGAACTTACTAAATAAATGGTTAGGATTGCTCACAGCTATAGATGCTAAAACATTAAATCCCTAATTTCTAGTAAGTGTACCCATATTAATAAATTCTAACCAACTCAGCATTATATTCTGTGCTCCTTGCTTTAACTCCCTTACAGTATACTCTCACAATTTTCTGGGGGGGGGGTTGTCATTATATGTGCAAATCCTGAGACTCTTTTGCTGTAAAAGCTATTTCCTCCTGGTCAGACTTTGTATTTGCTCTGCTGGAGCACTTGGACATCTGACTGTAGTTATGAATCTACTAGAAGTAAAAGGTGGTTGTGGTGAGTCTTCAGGAAAATGGGTGTCCCCTAGCAAGGAAATTGCCTCTGATGAGATTATTACAAGGTATTCAATTTAGTGAAGGCTAGTCTCCACAAATACAGGAGGCTGTACTGCCTCCATTTGCAAGAGAGGCTTAGAGTTACTCAGGAGTTGAGATTATTAGTCTCCTAGTTCCAATAAATGTTGGAAATTTGGAATGAGGTCCTTCTTCCAATGAGTGCCCCAATTTTCATCTGAGTAACCGAAACCCATAATGCTTGATGAATTGACCCCTTTATTATTCTATAATGACTTTCTTTGTCTCTTGTTGCAGTTTTTGACTTAAAGTCTATTTTATCTGATGTAAATATAGTTACCTGTCCTCTATTTTGGTTTCACTTGCATGTGCTATCTTTTTTTATCCCTTCACTTTGAGCCTATATATTCCCTTAAAGCTGGTGTGAGTCTCTTGTTTAGGCACTATATAGTTGGGTCTTGTTTTTCATTCATCCAGCCACTCTATGCATTTTGGTGGAAAATTTAAGCCATATACATTTAGAGTAATCATCGATAGGGAAGAACTTAATCATGTCATCTTGTTTTCTGGCTATTTCATAGTTCCTTTGTTGCTTTCATCCTCTCGTACTGCCTTTCTTTGTGAACTGATGATTTTCCATGGTGGTATGCTTTGATTGCATTCTTTTTATCTTTTGTGCATCTACTGTGGGTTTTTGGTTTATGATTATCATGGGGCTTACATAAAACATCTTATAGATACAATAGTTTATTTTAAGCTGATAACAATTTAATTTCAATTACATATGAAAACTCTACCCTTTTACCCTCCCATTTTAAAAAATTAATTTATTTTGGGTGTAAGAAGAGGCAGAGAGAGACAAAGAGAGAGAATCCCAGGCAGGCTCCACACTGTCAGCACAGAGCCTGAAGCGGGGCTCAATCTCATGAACCATGAGATCATGACCTGAGCCAAAACTAAGAGTCTGACACTTACTGACTGAACCACTCAGGCACCCCTCCCATTTTCTTTTTATATTGTGTACCCATTAACAAATATTGTAGCTATAGTTATTTTTAGTACTTGTGCCCTGTAACTTTTATACTAGAATTAACTGATTAACATACTACCAGATTACAGTATTGGAATATTCTGAATTTGACTATATAATTAAATTTACCAGTATGGTTTATATTTTCATGTTTTCATGTTACCAGTGTCTCTTGATGCCAGCTTGAAGAAGTCTTTCATCATTTCTTGTAAGGCAGTTCTAGTGGTGGTGAACTAACCTCAGCTTTTTTGTCTCTCCTTCATTTCTAAGAACTTGGCCAGATAGAGTATTATTGGTTACTTTAAGTATATCACCCCATTCTCTTCTGGCCTATAAGGCTTCTGCTAAGAAATCCACCGATTGTCTTATGGAGTTCCATGTCAGTGACACACTTCTTTTTATTGCTGCTTTCAAGAATTATCTTTGTCTTTGATTTTTTAAAGTTTTATTATAATGTGTCCTGAGGAAAATCTCTTTGGATTGGGTTTGTTTGCAATTTCATGAGCTTGGATGTGCAAATATGCCTCCAGATTTGGGAAGTTCTCAGAAACATTTTTTTTTAATTTTTAAATTTTTATTATTTTTGAGAAAGAGAGAGAGTGTGTGAGCACAGGTGGGGGAAGGACAGAGAGAGAGGAAGACACAGAATCTGAACCAGGCTCTAGGCTCCAAGCTGTTAGCACAGAGCCCACAGAGTGCAGCTAGAACTCACAAACTGCGAGATCATGACCTGAGCTCAAGTTGGACGCTTAACCAACTGAGCCGCTGAGGCTCCACAGACATATTTTTTAAAATAAGCTTTCTGCCTCTCTCTCCCTCTCCTTAGATTCTCATAATACATAGGTTGTTTCCCTTAATGGTGTCCCATCAATCCCATAGGCTTTCTTCATTCCCCTTTATTTTTTCCCCTTTGCTTTTCTCTGACGATATTTTCAAGTGATTTGTGTTCCTACTGGGTATTTACCCAAAGAAAATGAAAACATGAATTCAAGAAGATGTATGTACCCCTATGTTTATTGCAGCATTATATACAAAAGCCAAGGTGTGAAAGTAACCCAAGTGCCAATTGACAGATGAGTGGATAAAATTGTCACACACACACACACACACACACACACACACACAGGCACACACACACACACACACACATGAATATTACTCAGCCATAAAAAAGAATGAGGTCTTGCCATATGTGACAACATGGATGGACCGAGAGGGTATTATACTAAATAAAATAAGTCAGAGAAAGACAGATACCATATGATTTTACTTATAAGTGGAATCTAAAAAAAAAAAAAACAAACAAAAAGCAGAAACAAACTCATAAATACAGAGAACAAAGAGATAGTTGTCAGAGGGGAGGATATTGAGGGATAGGAAAAATAGGTGAAGGGAGTGGGACATACAAGCTTCCAGTTATGGAATGAATAAGTCACAGGGATTAAAGGTACAACATAGAGAATATAGTCAATGTATTGTGATAGCATTGTATGGTAACAGATGATACCTATACCTATAGTGAGCATAGCAAAATGTACATATTTGTCAAATCACTGTTTTACACCTGAAACTAATGTAATATTGTGTGTCAGCCATACTTCAATAAAATAATAATAAATCTGTGTTCAGATTTACTGACTCTTTCTTCTGCTTGGTCTCATCTGATATTGAAACTCTTTATTGAAGTCTTCATTTCAGTCCTTGATTCTCCAGCTCTGAAATTTCTGGTGTTCTTTTTCATATTTTCTCTTTGTGGAACTTATCATTTCATTTATATTGTTTTCCTTATTTCATCAAATTGTTTATCTGTGTTCTCTGTTAGCCCTCTGAGCATCTTTAATACAATTATTTTGAATTGTCTTTTAGGTAATTTATGAATATTGACTTCTTTGGGGGGTCCATTACTGGACATTTACTATGTTCCTTTAGTGGTGTCATGTTTCCCTGATTCTTTGTGATCCCTGTCACCTTCCTAGGTGTTTGTACATTTGAAGAAGCAGAGGGGTGCCTGGGTGGCTCAGTCGGTTAAGTCTCCAACTTCAGCTCAGGTCAGATCTCATGTTCGTGGGTTCAAGCCCTGTGTCAGGCTTTGTGCTGACAGCTAGCTCAGAGCCTGGAGCCTGCTTCTGGTTCTGTGTCTCCTTCTCTCTCTGCCTCTCTCCCTCTCATGCTCTATCTCTCTCTGTATCAAAAATAAATAAAACATTAAAAATTAAAAAAAAAGAAGAAGCAGTTATCTCTTCCAGATTTTATGGAATGACTTTGGTGAGGAAAGACCTCACTTGTGGTTGGGGGCATGCTGGCACCCTTGGTCTAGACTGCAGGATGTCAAGTGTGAGGGCATGTAGCATCTGTAGATGGGGATGGGTGGAGGTGGCATGGTGTCTCATTGGCTCCAAAAGGTATGGTTCATGACATTAGTTATATGATCCTTAGTGAGAGTTGCAGGCAGTCCACAATGTCTGCAAGGACTGTTGGATTCTTTGATGGCACCTCCAGTCTAGTGGCTAGAGACCATGCCAGGCAGTGATGTGGCTATAGCCAGTGGTGTGTACTGTCCTAGCTATGGGTCCAGTTGAGGAAGCTGGCTACAGGGCCCAGTTGCAGACAGATGTACAGTGGTGAAGGCTAGGGCCCTCAGCAGGGGCTGGGGCCAACTGCAGGCACACAGGGGCCCTGGTTGTCAGTGTGTACATGTGTGACCATCAGGGCCAGCTGTGGGCATGCGTTTGGCAGGGAGGCCAGTGATGGGAGTTGAGGCTGCTGTCTTGCAGGTGTACAACTGTAGGGTTAACTGCAAGTGAGTGGAGCTGTTCAGACCAATGACAGGGATTAGGGTTCAGTTCAAGCCAAGCAGCAGCTGTACAGCTGTTTGCTGTTGGCATATATCTGTGGGCCTGCAGGAGCTTGCCCAACAGTAGAGGCTGGGAAGGAGAGTCAAGCCAGCAGTGAGCAGGTCAATAGCTGCAGGAGTCTCCTGCCATTCTCAGCAGTTATCTGTATCTTACACTGGCTTTTCTTTCTTAGTCTTAGTGTTAATCAGCAAGCATTTATCCTTAGCTTTTGTTCTCATCTTCTAGAAGATATTCTTTTTGGGTGAGCTCCACTAGCATCTTCCTATAAATGCATCTTTCTATTAGTACCCAGGGGTTAAAGACTCATGAAATCCAGCTGAATGATATTTCTTATCTTCTATTAGTCTGACAGATCAGAATCGTGTATGCTTACTTTCTTATACTGAGGAAACCCCTTCCTCAGGATAACTATCTACCCTTTCATATATGACTGACAGTCTTGCCAATCAAGATGTCAAATGCTATAATTCACCAATTTATAAATCTATTGGGAGTGCATGTAAAAGGCCCTTACTAGATTCATAAAAAACTCGGCCTCATAGCTGACAATCTAAGTAGAATGACTCTAGAATCTCATGGGTGGGAGTGTGAGGTGTGAAGAGTGCTATGAGTAATTAAAATGCAAACTAATACAGTTCAGACTGGGCAGTGCTTCTATCATTATCCAATGGACTTGATTCTGCATAACTTCCTTCCAATGCACCACAATATATTACAGTGGCAGTAAGATTTACTGGAAATTTCTATCAGACTATTGAGCAGGTATCTTAAATGTGTTAACACCTACAGACTCAAACTCTTACCATTCCTCCAACCTGTTTTTCTCTCCTTTCCTTACTTCATTTAATGGCATCATGATCCATTCAGCCTTGTAAATATGAAAAAGCACTCAATGGACCTTAACTATTTCTCTTTTTCTCTTTATATCCAATTTTACCCCCAATCCTAGTCATCATACCTGTTTTAGTTTAGGTTCCCTCAGAACAGACCCTGACCCAAGGAGTTAAATGCAAGTTCATTTAGGAAGTGGTTCCAGGAAAAAATGGTAAAGGAGTAGGGAAGTAATATAGGAAAGTGTAGGAAGCATGTATTATTGGGTCAGTTTCACTGAGGCAACTAAGGCTCTACCCCATTGGGGAACTCTGGGAGACAGAAATGTTCCACCCACGAGACTATATGCAACTTCCTACCCATCACTGGCTGAGGGCTTCTCCTAGAATACATCAACTCTGAGGCACTTCTTGCCATCCCACATTTGGACTGACACAAGCTCTCAGACAGAATTACAGGTGCTTGGAGTCTGAGACCAAGTGAAAAGTGAAGCTGAAAGGATATGGCTAGGGTATGAGCAATGTTTGGCAGAACCTAGACTAGAGTGAGGGACATTGAACATGCAACATTTCACGTGCAAAATTTACCTCCATTCTCTGAACCCTCCCCCCTTCAAGTTCTAGTCATTGCTGGCAGTTAACTTTTTTAAAACACCAATTTGATAACATCTGTCCTATGCTTTAAGACCACAGAGTAAAGTCCATCCTCCTTGATTTCACATGAATAAACTTTACAGACTTAAAAGTTACCTTAAATTTTTTTTAACATTTATTCATTTTTGAGAGGCAGACTGTGAATGGGAGAGGGGCAGAGAGAGAGAGAGAATTTGAAGCAGGCTTCAGGCTCTGAGCTGTCAGCACAGCAGGGCTTGAACTTATGTACCGTGAGACTATGACCTGAGCTGAAGTTGAGTGCTTAACTGACTGAGCCACCCAGGCACTCCAAAAAGTTACCTTTTTAGCCTCATATTCTGTCATTTTCTTTTATATAATAAACTCTGTACATGAACGCTTCACTTTTTGAACTTTCATAGCCTAGTGTGTATTGTTCTTCTGCCTCAAATACTCTTCCCCACTCCTTTACACAAAAATGCCTTACTCATCCTTTAAAATACAGTTTAGAAATCTATCTTTCTATGAAAACTTCTCTGACCTCCCTGGGAAAATTAATTGTTTACCCCTATATGTTCTTTAACAGCTCTGCTTTTGCACTGTGCAGATTGAATTGTGCCTGTTTATCCTTTTTTTTTTTTTTCATCACTAAACTAGGAACTCTTCAAAGGAAGTTTTCCTGTCTCCCTAAGCACAGGTCTCATTCAACTTTTTTTAAACCCAATGCTTGTATTTAGAAAGCATCCAATAAAGGTTTATTGCACTGAATTTATCTGGGTGCATCCAAAACAAAACTAATTTTAAAAGAAATGGAAGGGAGCTTCTTAGTAATTTCAGTAGATAGACACCATAAGCAAAGAAAGCAGTCTGTGAGAATGTACAATTGGAACCTATCAGAGAAATCTATTTTATTTATTATGTATGAACTGCTTCAAAAAGGTTTTGAGGCAGCCATTCTTAAGTGTTGGAATCTGTTGTCTCCAAAGGCAGTACTTCTGGTTTATTCAGCTAGAACATGTGTTGATAAAAAGAAATGTGAATACTCTAGCATAGTATAAAGACACTATTTCAAATTAGATAGTCCCTAGATTATAACTGTCCTAGAGGCAGAGGCCATGTGTATAAAATTTACCTTTTACATAGCACCTAGTCAAATATACACAAATTCTTAAATTATTTTTAGCACAGCAGCAATTTTGATAATTTGTGACTAAATCTCTAGTCATTTGCAATGTAGTAAGGATCGGATAATTATCCATTTTAATTCCTTAGTATGAATAAATAAACAAGAAAATCACATTCCTCTCCGAACTCCCCACTCAAAAAAATGCTTTGTAGTCAAAATATTATTCTAATGTGTATGTCTTTTTTACATGAATTGGGTAGCCATCAGAGTTTCACTTCACCTCATCTTGTTATTTCAGAAACTGATGAGGATGATAATGTTTAAATTTAAAAAATTTTTATGTTTATTTTTGAGAGAGAGACAGGCAGAACATGAGCAGGTGAGGGACAGATAAAGAGGGAAATACAGAATCTGAAATAGGCTCCAGGGTCTGAATGTCAGCACAGAGAGCTGAACATGGGGCTCGAACTCACAAGCTGTGAGATCATGACCTGAGCTGAAGTTGGGTGCTTAACTGATTGAGCTACCCAGGTGTCCCATGATGATAATGTTTTAAAAATTATGACCCAGAAATGCTTGGGATTTACCCAAGAGAGACAGAAATGCTGATGCATAGGAGCACATGTACCCCAATGTTCATAGCAGCAATGTCAACAATAGCCAAAACATGGAAGGAGCCTAAATGTCCATCACCTGACGAATGGATCAAGAAGATGTGGTATATATTCACGATGGAGG
>NC_043716.1:15754000-15778425 GCF_006229205.1 Suricata suricatta | reverse complement strand
TTTTGTAGGAAAGTGGATGGACCTTGAGGGTGTCATGCTGAGCGAAGTAAGCCAGGCAGAGAAGGACAGAAACCATATGTTTGCACTCATAGGTCTAGCAGGAAAACAGGAGAGACCTAATGGAGAACCAGGGGGAGCGGAGGAGGGAGAGAGAGTTGGGGAGAGAGAGGGATGCAAAACTTGAGAGACTATTGAATGCCGAAAATGAACTGAGAGTTGAAGGGGAAGGGGGAGAGGGGAAAAGAGGTGGTGGTGATGGTGGAGGGCACTTAAGGGGAAGAGCACTGGGTGTTATATGGAAAACAATTTGACAATAAAATATAATGGAAAAAAAATTCACTTGCATTACTGTTGCTGGTGTGTGTGTGTGTGTTTCTTAAAATGATAATGGTGGTGATTATTATGGTTGAGTTTTCCTATCTCCCTGAGTACTAGTCTAGCACTAATCTAGGTTTGGTCAATAACAACAGTAGTAACAGTAGTACAGTTGGAAAAGTTTAGCAGTTGAGAACTTAGTAACTTTCAGTAGAATGGTGGGACACAGTGGGAGTTGGGAGTGACTTCAGTCTCCCACAGTACTTTTTGTTGTTTAATAATATTTCCTTTCTCTCTTTTTGTTATTAATGTTGGTCTGATAATAGTGTTCCCTACTATTTGATCCCTTTTAGAAGTCCAGATGAGTGAGTCAGCATCTCAAGAGGAACCCAAGCCTGCTCAGGTACATGGCTTACATAGATTTCTAACCATTTAACTGTAAGAGGACTTGAGATTTAACATTGTTGAGAAAATTGAGATGTAATGTCATATTTTATTATTTCATTATTTCTCTTTTTAGTCAAAATATTCTGCATCAGGTCATGACAAAAGTTCTGGAAAAAGGAGTTCAAATAATAGTTGGGTCACAGTAGCCTTCTAGTTGGTTGACATTTATAACATGTCTGTTACTGTCTAAATTTGTAAGACAGCTACTTTGTGTGATTTTATTTGGTACGATGTTTGCCCATTATGTAAATTTTTTTTTACATAAAAAGTATGCTATACTAGAGTATGAGATGTTAGTTTTATCTTTAGCTTCCTTTGGATCCCACTTACCAACACTGTTTCCATTTCAGGAAGATGGAAAAGAAAACAAAGAAAGGAAATGGGAAGCAACTGAAGTAAAAGGCCCTACTGAGGTAGAGTTTTCATGAATAATCAGATGTTAATGCTGGAGAATACACTGGTCAAATTAATGTTTTTTTTAAATAGTTTATTGTCAAATTTGTTTCCATATAACACCCAGTGCTCTTCCCCACAAGTGCCCTCCTCCATTACCACCACGTCTTTTCCCCTCCCCCTCCCCCTTCAACCCTCGGTTCGTTTTCAGTATTCAATAGTCTGGTTTTGTGTCCCTCTATTTCCCCAACTCTCTTTCCCCCTTCCCCTCACTATGGTCCTCCATTAGGTTTCTCCTGTTCTCCTGTTAGACCTATGAGTGCAAACATATGGTATTGCTACAAATGGGACAGATTTCATTCTTTCTCATTGCCATGTAATACTCCATTGTGTATATATACCACATCTTCTTGATCCATTCATTAGGTGATGGACATTTAGGTTCTTTCCATGATTTGGCCATTGCTGACAGTGCTGCTATGAACACCAACAGTGTATGAGGGTGCCCATCTCTCTACACCCTTGCCAGCATCTATAGTCTCTTGATTTGTTCATTTAAGCCACTCTGACTGGTGTGAGGTGGTACCTTAGTGTGGTTTTGATTTGTATTTCCCTGATGATGAGTGACATTGAGCATCATTTCATGTGTCTGTTGGCCACGTGGATGTCCTCTTTGGAGAAGTGTCTGTTTATGTCTTCTGCCCATTTCTTCACTGGGTTAATTGTTTTTTGAGTGTGGAGTTTGGTGAGTTCCTTGTAGATTTTGGATACTAGCCCTTTATCTGATATGTCGTTTGCAACTATCTTTTCCCTTTCTGTTGGTTGCCTATTAGTTTTCTTGATTGTTTCCTTTGCAGTGCAGAAGCTTTTTATCTTGATGAGGTCCCAAGAGTTCATAATTTGCTTTCATTTCCCTTGCCTTTGGGGATGTGTCAAGGAGGAAATTGCTGCAATTGAGGTCAAGGAGGTTGTTTCCTACTTTCTCCTCGAGGGTTTTGATGGTTTCCTTTCTCACATTCAGGTCCTTCAGCCATTTTGAGTTTATTTTTGTGTATGGTATAAGAAAGTGGTCTAGTTTCATTCTTCTGCATGTTGCTGTCTAGTTCTCCAAGTTCCACCTACTAAAGAGGCAGCCTTTTTTCCATTGGATACTCTTTCTTGCTTCATCAAAAATTAATTGACCGTACATTTGTGAGCCCAGTTCTGGGTTCTCTATTCTATTCCATTGGTCTATGTGTCTGTTTTTGTGCCACAAATTGATATTCTTATGAAAAAGGAAAAGAGGGTTGCCTGGGTGACTCAGTTGGTCAGGCTCAGACTCACTCATGTTCAAGAGATTGAGCTCTGCATTGGGCTCCCCACTGTGTGCATAGAGCCTGCTTAAGATTCTCTCTCCCTCTTCCTCCGCCACTCCCACACTCATGCTTTTGCTCTCTCAAAAATAAATCTTTTTTACAAAAGGAAAGGAAAGATGTGGGCATTAAAAAAGATAAATAAAATGGCAAATGGAAATGAGCAAACTCATGTTAACCATTAAGCTGACTCATCTGAGTCAGTTGCAGGAAGCATCCATGGACAGGTAAATTATTTGTGAAAAGCTATTATAAATTATAGATAAATAAAAGTTGCTTTCTAAACTCAGAACCATTATTCCATGTATGAACCCCACCAGTTAAAAAAATTTTTTTAAATGTTTATCATCAAGAGATAGAGACAGAGCATGATCATGAGAGGGGCAGAGAGAGGGGGAGACACAGAATCTGAAGCAGGCTCCAGACTCTGAGCTGTCAGCAAAGAGCCTTATGCAAGGCTCAAACTCACAAATTGTGAGATCATGACCTGAGCTGAAGTCAGAAGCTCAACCGACTGAGCCACCCAGGCGCCCCCAAAACCACCGGTTTTTAGGGTAACTTTCATTCTGAAAATATAATTTCCATGTTAATTAAGTAATTTTGTGTTTATTTGAATACAAGACTTCAGTGAGGAAGAATATTCTATAGAAAAAGAGATGCAATTGAAAATAGTTATATAGGGTGCCTACATGGCTCAGTTGGTTAAGGCTCTGTCTCTTGATTTAGGCTCAGGTTATGATCTCACCATTCGTGAATTTGAGCCCAACACCAGGCTCTGCGCTGACTGCTGAATCTGCTTGGGATTCTCTCTCTCCTTCTCTCTGCCCCTTCCTTGCTCTCTCTCTTTCTTTCTCAAAAATAAATAGACTTAGAAGACTTTAAAAAAAAGAAAATAGTTACATGGATTCACCATTAAGTTCGGTAATATGAGTCTTAAAAATATTCTGTTATCATTCTTTTAAAACTACATCAGCATGAGTACAAAAGACTATTTGCCACCATTTATTCATAAAACTAACCTTTAATTTCAATAATTAAATTAAATTTAATTTCTAATAGTAAAAGAAAACAGTAGAATTTCAAAAGTCCAATTTCATTTTGCAATGGTCTTAAATATTGTTTCTAGAAAGTATTGTATAATTTGATGATTCATGTACATCTGGAATAATATTCTTAGCATATCTGTTAGCCATAGGATGATGGGATGACATGCATTTAAAGGCACTCAAATATATCTTTGCAAAGATAATACTGTGTTTATTTTATCTTATTGATGTAGTAGGTAGACTTTGCTTCTAATACACAACACTAAATCCTAGAAAAAGCAAACATATATTTGGTAACTTCTACATGTCGTTTATCTGCATTCTTTAACTGGGAGGGTTGATGTAACTTTGAGCAAAATAACTCATTCTAAAATTGGGGTTTCTTTTCTCTTTTCAGAGTTCACAGAGCATACCAAGCAGCTCTGCCTTAGACACTAGCAGCAATGTGCCAGAAACAGCAACAGACGAAGTCAAATCCCAAGGTAGAGAACTAGTCTTTCCCCTACACAATGGAATTTAAAGCAATTATGCTTTCACTGGGGATGCATTCCTTAAGATTTTGCCTTAAAAATATAATTTCAGGGGTTTTAAAACACAATTTGGGAAATAGTTTAAAATGTATTCCCTTCATCATCTATTAATATTTTTTGAAGCAACTTTATGACTATTCATCCTGTGTTTGAGAGAAAATTTAGCTGAGAACTGACTGATACATAGTAGACAACCCATTAATGAAGACATAAAATGAAGAATACAAATGATTTGGCCTGTTTATTGGTTTTTTGTTTGTTTGTTTGTTTTTCCTTCTTGCCTCTGTACTTGACCACACATTTATTCTGTTTGACTTCTAGCCCCTTCCTTTACCCAAATCCCACATAACTATGCATATTGGAAATGTAGAGGATCAAAGACAAAACACAAGTGGGAAAGACGTTCATCCCTTTCACTGCAGTTCTTCAAACATTACTTAGTGAAATCCTGTACAACAAAAATTCTTTACAATATTTGAAATTTAATAATTTTAATTAATTGAAATGTGCTTCAGTTTAAAGTATTAAATGGTTAGTATGTGCTAGGCTGTGCTAGGCCGAGTTACCATAATAACTATTAAAGCATGTTCTAAATTATAAATTGCTATATGGGTGCTACTTGCCACTTTTAAGTGCTTTCTTTTCTCCAAAAGGTTTTCTGTCTCTTAAACCAATTAAGAGCAGTTATTTACTATTTCTTCTTATGAACACACATTATAATACATACACATTAAGAACCAAACTTTCCAACACTTACTCTGTTTTTATTATAAACGTGTACCGTTTTCATAGCTTCACTAGCTTTTAAAAAGTTTCTTGGAAAGTCCCTCTCCAACTGCTTCTCCCCACGCCCCAATTTCTTGATTTTACTTCTTCCTCCATCACCATTGCTGCATACATATACTTTGCTTTTACTTTAATCACCTTCAGCGAGGGTTTTTTTTTTTTTTTAAGTTTGTTTATTTACTTTTAGTAATCTCTAACAGCCAAGGTGGGGCTCAAACTTACAACACTGATATCAAGAGTCACATGCTCTTCTGACTGAGACAGCCAGGAGCCCCTTAGCCAGGTTTTTAAATGAACTCTCTCATTTTAAACATGCCAAAGAGAAGTGTGATCTAGGTAATTTGTTATAAATTTAATTAGGCGTTCACTTTAATCAGCTCGTGGCCAAATTTGCACATGCAAAACTTCACACATGCATTTCATCATGTAATTTATTGCCTCTCTAGAGAACGTATCAATCAGGAGTTTGTGGTATTTCCTGTTCTTGCATTTTCAATTTCTGTTATTGCTTGTCAGTGTAGGGTAGAGGGAAGTGTGTTTTGTTTAAGTCTATGCATCCCAGTATGCTTTATATACTGAAAACATTGCAGTTTCTTATTACAATATCAGTTGCAAGGCAATGTACTTATTTATTTGGTGACCAGGCACTATTCAACCTAATATTCTAAATCCCCCTTTGTAAATGTGTGTGTGTGTGTGTGTGTGTGTGTGTGTGTGTAAGAAGTGGGAAGAGGAACTGTTAATGCAATTGCAACATACCAGAGGAAGTGTCTTTATTCTTGTATACTTTCAAAATCGAAACAATGTTATCTTGTCAGGCAGCTCTCAGAATGCACTCAAATACGTATCTTCGCAAAGAAAATATTGTGTTTAAGTGTACCTTATTAATTCCTCATTTCTTTACCCTAGTTATTGTACTTTTCAGGGTATGAGCTTAACTTGCATTTTGAGTAATCTTTTTTTGAAAATGTGTTTGCTCAGGGCACCTGGATGGCTCAGTCAGTGGAGCATGTGACTCTTGATCTTGTGGTTGTGAGTTAGAGCACCATGTCGGGTGTAGAGATTACTTAAAGATAAAATAATAAAAGAAAAAATTAAACATATTTTCTCAATTCTGTTCTTATTTCACAGCCCTAAGATGAACAGTTTTGTAGGAGAACACATTTTCCTATAGTTTTGAATCTTAATTCCAGTAGTTTTTAATAGTGCTTCTTTGCCTCCTTCTTTCTTTATAGTACTTCTACCTTATGTACAAATGTTAAGAATCAAGCCAGCTGGAAAAAAATATCAAGCCAGCTGAGTTTCAGACAGGGCCTATATTTAAGGAGAACATCAAACATCTAGTTGAGTAGCCCTGCTGGGTCAATTTGCACCAGTTTAATCAGCCGACAGTCCCACTAATGTTATAAACCTTCTTGTAAAGAAGGAATCTGCTAAAGATTATTATAATGTGGATTATAATTCATTCCTATATATGTCCTTAAATAGGGTTGTACTGAGGCCATGCCCAGCAAGGGGTCATGAACTAAGTGCAGGAAATGATAAAAGTCACTTCGAAGGCTGGGCCTTTCAAAATATGAACAAGGAATTATTTTATGTCCCTACTTATTTTGTTGAAAGTATTTATGCCCAAAGTACCTGAATACATCTTTGTATGTTAGAATGTAGATTAATACAGGGGTGAAGGTATTCATGTCGAGGAAGAATGTGAAAGGCTCTTAATGCTATGAAGAGTTTAGGAAGATAATCCTGAAAAAGAATTCCAGGGCTTAGCATAGTCCCTGGCACAAAGCATAGTCCCTGGCACATCTATAAATATTTATTAGAGTGAATGTATAAACAAATCAATCAATCCGTGAAAGGGTTGGGAATGTCCAAGTATAGACCTGCTAAAAAACCCACTCCTATTTGAAACTATATTCAGTTGAAACTCAGAATTTGCCCTTGGGGTGGTGAACCTTGAACTGAAAAGTCTCTCAATCAAAAGACAACTGCAGTTAGGCTTGCTTAGAATCCTGATTTATTAACCCTACTATGGCTGTACCTCCTCTTCTTTTCTTGGTTTTATGGCTATGAGAGAAGTGTTTGGCTAGAGTTGTAACCAAACACACATCTTCTTCCATTCTACATATCAGTGCAGACACTAGGATTATTGCTTAGCAACCTATAATAACCAAGCACACTAGAGAAGCACTAGCAGTCTGCAGCAAGATGGAGAATACCCTAATTCATGTGTGAGTGTACAAATGAGTCATGGCACGTGGGTAGATATCAAGTTGCTATACAGCTGTAGGAGTACCTTTAAAACAGAAGAGGATCCTCTATGGGTTATATCTGAGAAAGTAAAAGCAAAGAGAGTAACATTAGAATCCACAGATTTTAGAAGGTTTTTTAAACATTTTTTCAAGTTTTTCTTTATTCATTTTGAGAGAAAGACAGAGAGAATGAGTGAGGGAGAGGCAGAGAGAAAGAAAGAGAATCCCAAACAGCTCCACACTGTCAGCTCAAAGCTTGATGTGGGGCTCAAACTCATGAACTGTGAGGTCATGACCTGAGCCAGAACCATGAGTCAGACTCTTAACCAACAGAGTCACTGGGCACCCCTAAAATTTGTTTTAATATTTAATTATTTATGAAAGAGACCCGTGTGAGCAGGAGAGGGTTCAAGGAGGAGGGAGACACATAATCTGAACCAGGCTCCAGGCTCTGAGCTGTCAGCACAGAACCTGAGGTGGGGTTCAAATTCACGAACCATTAGATCATGACCTGAGCCTAAGTTGGATGCTTAAACAACTGAGCCACCCAGGTGCCCCAGAACCTGTAGACTTTAAAGAATTGTGATCTTTCACACTTAGTAAGCATTGTCACTACCAGAATGGAAACATCTCGTCCCACCCAAAAAAAGGGGTTAACTTGTTTGCAATTCCAACTGAGAGGTTAGGGAGAGCTTTATACTACCTCACTTCTTCCATATTGGTATAAGAGAATTAGCCAAAGAGCAAATCAAACTTTGTGAGGAGGTTCATAAAGACTATTCACTATTGGACATAAGACATTCTTAAGATGAAATGTTGGCTTTTCAAGAATGTATTTATAGACTACTTAATTTTTTCCTGGGAAGACAGATGGATACTATCTAGGTGGATTTTAAAATGTTCTTCAGAGTATTTTCAATTAAGCTAAGGGAAATTTTAAATAAATTAATTAAACAAATTTTGAAATATTTGTGGATAGCTCCCCACCAAAAATGAGAATGAATAAATACATTGCAATACAGTCATATAGTAAGATATTATGAAGCAGTGAAAAATGAAGTTCATCACAAGTGTACCAAAACAAACAAACAAACAAACAAAAAAACCCCCAAAACTAGGAATAATCCTAACCAAAGCACTGTAATACCTATACTCTGAAAACTATAAAATACTGTAGACTACTTCTTCTGTAGTGATCATTTTTTTTTTTTGGTCTGTCCAATGTCTCTTTGGGAAACTACCCTTCTGTCCCTCTTAATCCATTTGGTTTAGATGGGGCTGACTCCACCCCTTTACTTCCAGGGGTGGGTGGTAATCTGAACCTGATCAATCAGAATACTAACCACCCCTTCAATGCTGTGGATAGATCAGAAATAGGTATATAATTTATACCAAGTAAAACCTTTCCCAGATTTTTAAAACTGGAATTTTAATAGCAGATTTTTAAGTCAATGATTATAAAGATTATGCAAATCTGAAGCTGCTGTTGACAATTTTTAACAATATATGAGGACAGCCTGCCTAAAAATTAATGCAGCAGAGCAAATTAGAAACTAGAGGTGGCTTTTAACTATGCCCAAGAACAGTCATATTCCTGAATTTTTCCAGCTATAGGAGCTAATACATTCCATTTTTAAAAAATGTTTTTAATGTTCTTTATTGATTTTTGAGAGACAGAGAGAGACAGTGGAAACATGGGAGGGTCAGAGAGAGAGGGAGACACAGAATCTGAAGCAGGCTCCAGGCCCTGAGCTAGCTGTCAGCACAGAGCCCGACGTGGGGCTCAAACTCATGAGCCGTGAGATCATGACCTGAGCCGAAGCCGGACGCTTAACCGACTGAGCCACCCAGGCGCCCCTGTTCCATTTTTAATCTAAGCTACATAAGATGGATTTCTATTGCTTGAAATTGAAAAGGTCTTTAATAATACATCCTTCTTGGGGCACCTGGGTGGTTCAGTTAAATTTCCAACTCTTGATCTCAGCTCAGGTCTTGATCTCAGGGTCATGAGTTCAAGCCCTGCACTGGGCTCCATGCTGGGCATGAAACTTACTTAAAAACAAAACAAAACAAAACAAAAGTGTTCTTTTTTTCATATTCCTTAAATATGTTGCATAAGATTTCTTTCTTGGTCCAACTCTCACTCTAGACATTCTCTCTGTGTGAGCTCATCCAATAATAAGTATAGATGTTTTAAAATATATAACTTCATACATGTATATAATTTTCTCATTGTGACTGTTCTGCAAAGTATAATTATTGTTTCCATTTCACAGAAGTAGAAACTGAGTCTAAATTGAGCAATTTGTTCTAAATCACAGAGCTAGGAAGTGTTAGAGCTGGAATTTGAACCCTGGTATCACTGATTCCAATGCCCATAATGTTTTTTAACACAACATTTATTCATTTATCAAGTAGAGTTCTTACTATGTTTCTGACACAGTTCTAACCACTAGGAGATCAGTAGCAACCAACACAGAGTCCCTGTATTAATATGCCTTAATTTCTAAAGTATGTTAGAAACAGATTATTTTCCTAAAAAAAATCCACAGTTTTAGCCAGTGCAATAAGGCAAATAAAAGAAGTAAAATTATAAAGATTGTAAGAATAAAATAGAAATGTCTCTTTTTTTGCAGATGACATACTTAAAGAAGGCAATTGATATAAATTTAGCAAGGTTTCTGCATACAAAGTCAATATACCAAAAAAACCCACAACAATTATAAGTACATTATTTATCCCAATTCTTAACTTGTTAGGGATAGTAACTGGGACCCATTGTCTGCTCCTGTTGCCAGCACCTGCTACCCATAGCCACCATGTGTAAATGCATCTCCATCCACATTGACCAGGCTGGTGTCCAGACTGACAATGCCTGCTGGGAGTTCTATTGTCTATGACATTAAGCCTGATGGCCAGATGCCAAGTGACAAGAGCATTGGGGGAGCAGATGACTTCTTCATCACCTTCTTCAGTGAGACAGTGCTGGCAAGAATGTGCCCTGAACAATGTTTGTTGATCTGTAATCCCCAGTCATTGTTAAAGTTCACACTGGAACCTATCACCAGCTCTTCCACCCTGAGCAACTCTTCACAGGCAAGGAAAATGCTGCAATAACTATGCCTGAGGGCTCTATATCACTGGCAAGGAGATCATTGGCCTTGTCTTGGACCAAATTCAGAAATTGGCTGACCAGTCCACAGGTCTTCAAGGCTTCTTGGTTTGCCACAGCTTTGGAGGTGGTACTGGTCTGGGTTCACCTCCATATTGATGAAATGTCTCTCTGTCGATTATGACAAGAATTCCAAGCTGTAGTTCTCCATTTACCCAGCTGTAGTTGAGCCTTACAACTCAATCCTCACTATCCAGACCACCCTGGAGCTTTCTGACTGCCTTCATGTAGACAACAAGGACACATATGACATCTGTCATAGAAACTTCGATTTTGACCGCCCTACCTACACTAATCTTAACTGCCTCATTACCCAACTTGGTCTTCCATCACTTCTCCCCTTATATTTGATAGAGCCCTGAGTATTGATCTAACAGAATTCCAGACAAACCTGGTGCCCTATCCACATCCAGTTCCCTCTGGCCACATATGTCTCTGTCATCTCTGCTGAGATATCCTACCATGAACAGCTTTCTGCAGCAGAGATCACCAATGCACGCTCTGAGTCAGCCAACTAGATGGTTAAATGTGACCCTCCCCATGATAAATATATGGCTTGCTGCCTATGATTCTCCAAGATGTCATTGCTACCATTGCCACCATCAAGACTAAGGTGGATCCAACTTGTGGCTTGGTGCTCCACTGACTCCAAAGTTTGTATTCATTACCAGCCTCCCACTGTGGTACCTGGTGGAGACATAGCCAAAGTACAGTGAGCTGTGTGCATGCTGAACAACACCACAGCCATTACTGAAGCCTGAGCTCACCAAGACCACAAATTTGACCTAATCTATGTCAAGAATGCCTTTGTTTACTGGTATGTGGGTGAGGGCATGAGGAAGGAGAGTTTTCAGAGGCCTATGAGGACATGGCTGCCCTTGGGAAGGATTATGAGGAAGTTGGTGTGGATTCTTCTTCTTCTTCTTCTTCTTCTTCTTCTTCTTCTTCTTCTTCTTCTTCTTCTTCTTCTTCTTCTTCTTCTTCTTCTTCCTCCTCCTCCTCCTCCTCCTCCTCCTCCTCCTCCTCTTCTTCTTTTTCTCCTTCTCCTCCTTCTTTTTTCTTCTTTCTTCTTCTTCAGGCTCCACACCCAGCACAGAGCCCAATGCAAGATCAAGATGTGAGCTGAGATCAAGAGTCAGATATTTAATAATCTGAACGATCCAGGTGCCTCCGTTGGTGTGGATTCTTTTGAAGGAGGGGATAAAGAAGGAGAGTAAAACTAATTAACATTCATTTAAGCCCCATATAATGTCACACTCAGAACTTTAGCTTCAACATTTGCTGGAAACAATAAAAGTTTCTGGTTAGATTGTCTTCCCTTTCAACTGTGATCACATCTTACTTTTCTATGTTACCTGTAAGGTTTTTCCATCATGTCTCAAAGTAAAGGCTTTAATAAAGAAAACAAAGGGGTGCCTGAGTGGCCCAGGTGGTTAAGTGTCCAACTCTGGATTTTGGCTCAGGTCATGATCTCACAGTCATGAGACCACACCCTGTGTTGGGCTTCACGCAGGGCATGGAGCCTGCTTAAGATTCTCTCTCTCCCTCTCTCTCTTCCCCTCCCCCACTTGCACACATGTGCTCTCTCTCCCTCAAGCAAACAAACAGAAAACAAAACAAAACAAAAAAACAAGTATATTTCTATATATATTAGCAACAAGTAATTAGAAAATAAAAAGTTCAAAATACCATTTTAATAGCATCAGAAGCATTGGCTATCTAGAAATAAATCTAACCAAAAATGATCAAAATTATAAAATTTTGCCAAAAGAAATTAAAGATGTTCTAAATAAATGAAAATATACATCTTATTCATGAATTACAAGGCTTAATACATATTGTTAAGGTAGTAATTCTCATTCAATTGACCTCTAGATTCAATGTAATTCTAATAGAAATTTCCGCAGGGCTCTCTATTTATATCTCTGTGTCTATAAATTGACAAGTTGATTCTAAAATGTACATGAAAATGCAGAAGATCCAGAAAAGCCAAGGAAATCTTAAAGAACAAAGTGGAAAAATTTATAACACCAAATATCAAGATTTGTAACAGCGTTACAAAAATTAGGATGGCATGATAATGGCACAAGGATAGACCAGCCAGTAGGACAGAATAGTCCAATTGAAAGTCCTCTTTTTAAAACAGGAGGTGTTCTCAATAACTATGCCAAATGGAAAATATGTATTTTGAGTCCTACCTTACCTGACACACAAAAATAAATTATACATGTATTTTAGATTTAAATGTGAATGATAAAACAATAAATCATTTTATAAAAACACACTGGAGAGTATTTGCATGGTTTGGGAGTAGGCAAAGATTTCTTAAGGAAAATGCAAAAAAAACCCCACTGATGATAAAAGAAAAAACTGAGAAGTAGACGTTAAAATTAAGAACTCCTATTCATCATAAAACACCATTAAGAGAGTGGAAAGGCAAGCAACGTATGAGAAAAGTTATTTACGATAGTTTTGTTCATCAAAGGCTTTTATCTGCCTATATAGAAAATTCCTACAAATCAGTAAGACAGACAACCAAAAAAAAAAAATGGACAATAGCTTTGAACAGATACTTCATTAAAGATAACATTCAAATAGCCTGTAAGTAGAATAAAATGTATGCAAGTTCATGACTCACCAGGGAAATGCAAATTAAAATCTCAAGATAAAATTGTGTTCGGCAGAATAACTTAAAATAAAAAACAGACAATGCCAAATGTTGGCAAAATATGGAATA
Organism: Suricata suricatta; assembly: GCF_006229205.1. Taxonomy (NCBI): domain Eukaryota; kingdom Metazoa; phylum Chordata; class Mammalia; order Carnivora; family Herpestidae; genus Suricata; species Suricata suricatta. The sequence goes on along the minus strand of NC_043716.1, from coordinate 15,765,392 downwards.
TAGGCATTTTCATACATTGCTGGTAGGAATCTAAATTGATACAACTTCAGAAAACTGTTTGGCACCATTTATAAAGCTGAATGTACCGATGATCAGCAATTATACTCCTAGAGAAATGAATCTATATGAATACCAAATGACATGTAAAGAATGATTATGGCAGCTTTTTGTTCCAGTCAAATCTGGAAACTATTCATATGTCCATTGTTAGTAGAATGAATTTAAAAATTATAGTCTAGGGGCACCTGGGTGGCTCAGTCGGTTAAGCGTCCGGCTTTGGCTCAGGTCATGATCTCACAATTCATGGGTTCGAGCCCCGCATCAGGCTCTGTGCTGACAGCTAGCTCAGAGCCTGGAGCCTGCTTCAGATTCTGTGTCTCCCTCTCTCTCTGACCCTCCCCTTCTCACGCTGTCTCTCTCTGTCTTTCAAAAATAAATTAAAAAATTAAAAAAAATAAAAATTATAGTCTATTAATACAATAAAATACTATGCATCAATGAATAAGAGTTACTGCCATGCAATGTGGATAAAAGTAGTTAAATTATTAGGCAAGGGGGAAGAGCTAAGATGACAGAGCAGCATGGAGACTCTGAGCTTGTCTTATCTCTGAAATGCAGCTAGACAGTACCAAACCATTTTGAACACCTAGGAAATTGATCTGAGGATTAACACAGCAATCTGCATAACTTGAGCCACAGAACTCGGCAGGTATGTGGTGAGGAGAAGTGAACCAGGGGAGAGAAAAGCCATGGAGGATAGGGAGCTGTTTTTGTAGAAAGAGGACAGCGAAAGAGAAAGGGGGAGAGTGTAGCCCATAGGGATCACAGAAGAAAAGCACTTCCCTGAAAGTAGCTGGAGAGAAAGAGAGAAAAAGAGTGAAAACACTCACAGGGGATTGAACAAGAAATCTGTGCCCCAAAACCATTGATGGGGCGAAAGGAGAGGGTTTCAATACCACCTGTATTCTATAAACAGTGGAGGACAGAGTTTGAAGGTTTGGAGCTCAGTGCCTGGCAATGGACTGGTGAGGAACTAGGGCAAATTCCCAGGAGCAGCCAGTGTGGTCTGAGGGTCCATGTGCCACATAGGGAGAAGTGCTTCCCCTGCTTGGAATGTATTTGATAGAGATCACATGGCTTCCCCACAGGCAAAGGTCCCAGCAGACCCTGAGTAGCCATGTTTGCTGGTATTGAGACAAAGATGCCAGAGTGTGGTGAAATGTGGCACTGGCTGTGTGTTGTGATTTGCCATAATCTCTGAAACTCTGCTGCTGTGTGATCACATGATCGTTTTCTGGAGCAAACCCGGCCATTGCTCAGTAAGACCCTCCCCCCACTCAAGAGTTGGCCCATCCATGGGGGTCTCTGAAGTGTGGGGTTTTGAAACACTCCCCCAACTGAGATAAAACTCTGGAGGGAGGTACCACCTAGCAGATGGACGCCTGGGCATGGACAAGGTAGAGGCAGGGAAATATGTGGAGGCCTGAGAGAAGAAGGGGTGCTTGAGCGCCAGTCGGTTAGAGTGAGAAGTTCCTGCCCCAGAGATGAGAGGGCTGGGTGAAGCCATTTCTACCTCTACTGCACGCAGGCACATGCACAACTGATCCACCCCAGTAAGCTAAGCAGTGCTACCTAGTGAAGTTCGGAGCCAATACACCAAGTCCCGCTCAACTGCACCCTCCAAACACATCCCCCACAAGACTAGCACGGGTCTCTCCACCTGCTTAGTGTAAGTACTGTAGAGGGCTTCGTAGTTTCAGTTCAAGGGGAAACTGGATGTAATTTCATTTGGGTTTCATTCTGTTTGCTGGTTCAGTTATTTGTTCATTTTCTTTGCTTCTGTTTTTGCTTAAATTGTTTTCTTTCTTTTCTTTCTCTTTCTTACATACAGAAAGAAAATTTTATTTTTATTTTTTTACTTTAGTTTTACTTTTAAATTTTATTCTATGTTATTTTCTTTATTTCATTTACTCATTTATTATATAATTTTTAAATTTAAAAATTTCCCTTATCTTTTATTTTATTTTTTCTTTTCGTTCTTTTTTTTCTCTATTCTATCAAGTATCTTTCAACAAGACCAAAATACACCTAGGATCTAGCTTCCTTGTTTGATTTTTTTTTGTTTGTTTTTAAATTTAATTATTTTTAATTTTATTAATTTTTTTCTACCTCTAAAATGACAAAATGAAGGAATTCACTCCATAGAAAAACAGGAAGAAATGACAGCCAAGGACTTAATCAAAACAGGTATAAGCAAGATGTCTGAAGTAGAATTTAGAACCATGGTAAGAATACTAGCTGTGATTAAAAAAGCATAGAATCCCTTTCTGTGGAGATAAGAGAAATTAAATCTACTCAAGATGAATTTTAAAATGCCATGATTGAGACGCAATCTGGAATGGCTGCCATGGCATCAAGGATGGATGAAGCAGAGCAGCTAATCAGCAATATGGAAGATAAAATTATGGCGAATAATGAAGCATAAAAAAGAGGAAACAAAGGCAAAAGATCATGATACAAAACTTAGATAACTCAGTGACTTATTAAAAAGGAGTAATATCTAATTCAGGAGTCCCAGAAGCTGAAGAGAGGTAAAAATGGGCAGACGGTTTATGTGAGCAAATTATAGGGGGAAACTTTCCTAATCTGGGGAAGGACACAGACATCAAAATCCAGGAAGCATAGAGAACTCCTGTTAGATTCAACAAAACCCGACCACCACCAAGGCACATCATAGTCAAAATCACAAAATACAGAGATAAGGAAAGAATTATGAAAGCAGCAAGGGAAGAAAAGTCCTTAATCTAAAAGGAAGACAGATAGGGTTCACAGCAGTCCTAGTCACAGAAACTTGGCAGGCCAGAAAGGAGTGGCAGGTTATATTTGACATGTTGAATCAGATAAATATAAATATGCAGGCAAGAATTCTTTTTTCAGCAAGACTGTCACTCAAAATAGAAGGAGAGATAAAGAGTTTCCTAGGCAAACAAAAACTAAAGGAGTTAGTGACCATGAAACCAGCCCTGCAAGAAATTTTAAGTGGGACTCTTTGAGTGGAGAAGAGACAAAACAAAACAAAAAAGACAAAATAAACAAAGACTAGAATGGACCAGAAAACACCAAAAGAAACACCAACTCTACAGGCACCACAATGGCATTAAGTTCATATCTTTCACTACTCACTCTAAATGTCAATAGCCTAAACCCTCCGATCAAAAGACATAGGGTATCAGATGGATAAGAAAACAAAACCCATCCATATTCTACTTACAAGAGACTCGTTTTACACCTAAAGACACCTACAGATTGACAATAACGGGATGGAAAACCATCTATCATGCTAATGGACATCAAAAGAGAGCCAAAGTAGCCATACTTATATCAGATAGGCTAGATATTAAAATAAAGATGAAAGGGCATTATATCATAATTAAGGTGTCTATTCACCAAGAAGATCTAATAACTGTAAATACTTATGCCCCCAACTTGAAGTCCCCAAATATATAAATCAATCAGAAACATGAAGAAACTCATCAATAATAATACCATAATAGTAGCGGACTTCAACACACCACTTATGACAATGGACAGACATCTAAGTACAAAATCAACAAGGAAATGATAGCTTTGAATGACACACTGGACTGGATGGACATAACAGATACATTCAGAACATTATATCCTAAAGCAGCAGAATACACAGTCTTCCTGAGTGCACATCTAACATACTACAGTATAAATTACATACTGGGTCACAAATCAGACCTTAACAAGTACAAAAAGATCGAGATCATACCATGAACACTTTCTGACAACAACCCTATGAAACTCAAAATCAACCACAAGAAAAAATTGGAAAGACCATGAATACCTGGAGATTACAGAACATCCTACTAAAGAATGAATGGGCTAACCAAGAAATTAAAGAGGAAATTAAAACGCACATGGAAGCCAATGAAAATGAAAACAGGACAGCCCAACACCTCTGGGATGCAGCAAAGGTGGTCATAAAGAGAAGTATATAGCAATCTGGACCTCCCTAAAGAAGAAAGAAAGGTCTCAAATACACAACCTAATCTTACACCTATGCAAAGAAATAAAAGGTATCCATATCAGCTAGGAAGAAGTCAAACTTTCACTCTCTGCAGATGACATGAACTGTACGTGGGAAACCCAAAGGACTCTACCCAAAAACTGCTAGAACTGATGGATGAATTCAGCACAGTCACAGGATATAAAGTCAATGTACAGAAATCATTTGCATTTCTATACACCAATAATGAAACAACAGAAAAAGAAATGAAGGAATTGATCCCATTTACAATTGCCCCAAAATGCACAAAATACCTAAGAAGAAACCTAACCAAAGAAGTGAAAAATCTATTCACTGAAAACTATAGAAAGTTTATGAAAGAAATTAAAGAAGACACACAAAAAATGGAAACCCTTACACGCTCATGGATTGGAAGAACAAATATTGTTAAAATGTTCATACTACCCAAAACAGTCTACATATTCAATGCATTCTTCATAGAGCTAGAAAAAACAATCTTCAAATTGTATGGAACCATAAAAGACCCCTAATAGCCAAAGCAATCCTGAAAAAGAAAGCCAAAGCTAGAGGCATCACAATTCTGGACTTCAAGCTGTATCAGACACATAGATCAATGGAACAGAATAGAGACCCAGAAATGGACCCACAAACGTTATGGCCAACTAATTAATCTTTGAAAAAGCAGGAAAGAATATCCAATGGAAAAAAGTCTCTATAGCAAATAGTGTTGGGAAAACTGGACAACGGCATGCAGAAGAATGAATCTGGACCAGTTTCTTACACCATGCACAAAAATGTTCAAAATGGATGAAAGACCTAAATGTAGGACAGGAAACCATCAAAATCTTAGAGGAGAAAACAGTCAAAAACCTCTTTGACCTGGGCCACTGCAGCTGCTTACTTGACATGTCTCTGGAGGCAAGAGAAACAAAAGCAAAAATGAACTATTGGGACCTCATCAAGATTAAAACCTTCTGCATGAGAAGGAAACAATCAGTAAAACTAAAAGGCAACCGACAGAATGGGAGAAGATATTTGCAAATGGGAGAAGATATTTGCAAATCAGATAAAGGGTTAGTATCCAAAATCTGTAAGGAACTTATCAAATTCAACACCCCAAGAAACAAGTAATCCAGTGAACAAATAGGCAAAAGACATGAGTGGACACTTCTCCAAAGAAGACATCCAGATGGCTAACAGACTCATGAAAAAATGCTTATTAGCACTCATCATCAGAGTAATACAAATCAAACCACAATGAGACACCATCTCACACCTGTCAGACTGGCTAATATTGACAACTCAGGCAACAAGAGATGTTGGTAAGGATGCAGAGGAAGAGGAACTTTTTTATTGTATCCTTTAATGGGTAAAAGTTACTAATTTTGATGAAGTTCAGTTTTTCTATTTATTCTTTTGTTTCCTGTGCTTTTGATGTCCTATCTGTGAAGTCATTGCCAAATCTGATGTTATAAAATTTTTCTTAAGTTTTATAGTTTCTGAGAGTTTTATAGTTTCAGCTCTTAAATTTAAATCCTTCATTAAGTTTGAGTTCATTTTTGTATATGGTGTAAAGGTCCAACTTTCCACCTCCTTTGTGTAGGATATCCAGTTATCCTAGCATCATCTGTTTTAAAAACTGTTCTTCCCTCATTGGATTTGAATATATATTCACATACATATTTACTTACATATATAAATATATATATGTAGATTAATTTCTGAGCTGTCTATTCATTTCAGTTGGTCTAGGTCTGTCCTTATGCCTCAACCATACTGTTTAAACTACTTTAGCTTTGTAGTAAGTTTCAAAATTGAGTAATGTGAATCTTCCAAGCTTATTCTTCTTAAAGATTGTTTTAGCTATTCAGGCTCATTTGCAATTCCATATGAATACATGGATCAACTTATCCATTTCTATGAGAGAGACTATTGGAATTTTGATAAAATTGCACTGAATTTATAGATCCCGTTAAGTGGTTTTACATCTTTACATGTTAAGTCTTCTTATCCATGAACACAGGATCCTTTTCATTTCTGTATGTCTTCTTTAATTTTTTTCAGCAATGGTTTCAGCAATTCAAGTCTTTCATCTCTTTGGTTAGATTTATTCCTAAGTCTATAATTCATTTAGGTGCTATTGAAAAAGGAATTGCTCTCCTAATTTTCTTCTTGGGTTGTTCATTGCTGTCGTACAGAAACACAACTGAGTTTGTGTGTGGGTATGGTAACTTGCAACCTTCCTAAATTCATTTATTAGCTCTATTTCCTTTTTCTGTGAATTATTCAGGATAGTCTATACACAGGGTCATCTCATTTTTTCTTTCTGGTTTGGATGCCTTTTAATTTCTTTTTCTTTTCTTTTTTATATATTTTTTATTTTTTAAATATTTATATATTTTTGACACAGAGAGAGATCAAGCAGGGGAGGAGCAGAGAGAGTTGAGGACATGGAACCCACAGAGCCCAATGCAGGGCTCGAACTCACAAACTGCAAGATCATGATCTGAGCCAAAGTCAGACACTTAGGCAACTGAGCCACCCAGATGCCCCTTCTTTTTTTTTTTTTTTTCTCTAATATCTTTCTAATATCTCTGGCTAGAACTTCCAGGACAATGTTGAATAGCAGCAGTGAAAGTGGGTAGCCTTGTCTTTTTCCTGATCCCAAAGGGAAACTTTTCAGTCTTTCATCACTGACTGTGATGTTAACTGTGGGGTTTTAAATAAATATCATTTATCATTTTGAGAAATTTCCCATCTGTTCCTAGTTTTCTGAGAGGTTTATTTTATTTTATTTTTGTAATCATGGAATGGTGTTGGATTCTCTCAAATACCTTTTCTATGTCAATTGAGATGATTATGTGGTTTTTTCCCCCCTTCATTCTATTAATGTAATGAATTACACTGATTTTCTTGTGTGGATCACAATTGCATTCCTGGGATAAAACCCACTTGGTCATGGTGAATCATCTTACTATGCCTTTGCATTAGATTTGCTAATATCTTGTTGAGGATTTTTGCATCTATATTCAAAAGGAATATAGGTCTGCAGTCTGTTTTCTTGTGATGTCTTTGTCGGCTTTTGGTATAAGAATAATGCTGGCCTCATAGAATAACTTAGGAACCATTCTGTCCCTTTTAATTCTTTGAGAAGATCTTGGTAAGGATTGATTTTAATTCTTTAAATGTTTGGTTGCACTGGTGAAGTCATCCAGTCCAGAACTTTTCTTTGTTTGCAGAGTTTTGATTATTAATTCAGTCTCTTTACTTGCTATAGGTATGTTGAGATTTTCTATTTTTTTAATCAATTTAGATAATTTTTGTGTTTCAAGAAATTTGTCCATTAATTCTAGGTTATTCTTTTTATCTCTGTGAGACTAGTGATAATGTTTCTATTTTCATTTCTTTTTAAAATTTTTTATTTTTATTTATTTTTGAGAGAGAGACAGAGACAGAGTGAGTGGGGGAGGAACAGAGAGAGGGAGACACAGAATCTGAAGCAGGATCCAGGCTCTGAGCTGTCAGCATGGAGCTCAATGTGGGGCTTGAACTCAGGAACCATGAGATCATGACCTGAGCCAAAGTTGGACACTTGACTGACTGAGCCACCCAGGTGCCCCTCTCACTTTCATTTCTTTTTTTTTTAATGTTTTTAACATTTATTCATTTTTGAGAGACAGAGACAGATGGAGTGTGAGCTGGGGAGAGGCAGAGAGAGAGGGAGACACAGTATCTGAAGCAGGCTCCAGGCTCTGAGCTCTCAGTACAGAGCCTGATACAGGGCTCAAACTCACGAACCGTGAGATCATGGCCTGAGCTAAAGTCAGGTGCCTAACTGACTGAGCCACCCAGGTGCACCTCATTTTCATTTCTAAATTAATTAATTAGTTAATGTTTTATTGAAGAGAGACCACGCACAAGTTGGGGAGAGGGAGAGAAAGAGGGAGAGAGAGAGAATCTTAAGGAGGCTCCACCTCAGCAGAGTCTGACATGGGGCTTGATCCCACAATTCTGGGATGATGACCTGAGCCCAAATCAAGAGTTGGACACCCAACTGACTGAGCCACCCAGGCACCCCTTTCATTTCTTATTTCAGTTATTTGTGTCTCCTTTTTTTTCTTTGCCAGTTTAGCTAAAGGTTTGTCAATGATGTTGATCTTTCCAAAGAACTAACTTTAACTTCTGATTTATTATTTTCTCTGCTGTTTTTCTCTAGCTTGTTTATCTCCACTCCAATCTTTATTATTTCCTCCCTTCTGCTTCACTTCTGAATTTTTTTTGTTCTTCCTTTTTCAGTCCCTGAAGATAGGTTATTGATTTGATATCTTCTTTTTTTAATGTAGTCATTTACAGTTATAAATTTCCCTTTGAGCACTGAGTACACTGCATCCTATATGTTTTAGTATGTTGTGTTTTCACTTTCATTCATCTCTAAGAATTCTCTATTTCCCTTGTGATTTCTTCTTTGGCTCATGGGTGTTTAAGAATGTGTGTTTTAATTACCACAGATTTGTTAATTTTCTAGGTTTTCTTTTGTTATTGATTTCTAATTTTATCCTGCTTTGGTCAAAGAAGATACTTTGTGTGATATTTGTGTTTTTAAGTTTATTGAGATTTACTTTATGGCCTAACATATAGTCTATCTGAAATATATCCCATGTGCATTTGAGGAGAAAGCGAATTCTGTTTTGTTGGGTAGAGTGTTCTCTATATGTCTATTAGGGATAGCTAGTTAATTTTTGTATATGATGTGAGGTAGAGGTCCAACTTAATTTTTTCCCATGTGGATATCCAGTTGTTATAGCATAATTTGCTGAAGAGAAAAATTTTCCGCATTGAATGACCTTAGCACTTCTGTCAAAAATTAGTTGGTCATGCACATATGGGTTTAGTTTTGGACTTTTAATTTTATTACATTTACTTATGTCTATCCTTATGCCAGTACCAAAATTTTTATAGTTTTCTTCATATTGGTTGTAATACATTTTGATAGGTTTATCTCTAGATATTTTCAAGTTTTGTTGCTATTATAAGAAGAAATTTTGAAAATTTTAATTTTAATCAGTTATTGCTAGTACCCAGGATATCTTATCCCTATCTATCTATCTATTCAACTATCATCTATTTAACAAATGATAAACAATTTATTAAAAATGTTGGTTTAAGCATCTGCAATAGTGACTTCAATCTCAACTCCTGGCTCAATTCTGAGGGAAGTGATCTGCTTAACAATTTCAAAAGGACTGTGCAAATCAATGAGTTGCTTGTGGATCCTCATCTGAAAATGATCCCAAGTCTTAGAAACTTCTTCACCACAAGGAATTTTTCCTCGTAGTGATTCTCAAAGTTTTGATAGGCATCTGAACTGGTCCTTTCACTTTGGAATTCTTTACTTTTGCTCCTCTGATCAAATAAGTTAGCATAAAGCTTCTCCAAAGATTTTACGTTCTGGTTGGTTAGAGTGTCCTAATTTGGTGAGTTGCCACCTCTGGTTCCATGGGTGTCTTCACAACGTCTTTAAAAGCCATGGCTGCAGTGCCAACATGTTCCTCTGAGAGAGTCAAAAGCAGTGAGTCAGGAGCAGGAGCCCGGTGTCCAGAGCTTTGCTATAGCACCAACTGCATCTTCCTCAAAAGACTTTTGTATTTTAATCATGTATCTTGCATTGATTATTTGGTGCTTTAAAAAATTGTGGTAAATTGCACATAATATAAAATTTACCATTTAAACTATGTTGGAGTGTGCAGTTCAGTGTCTTTAAGTAAATTCACAATATTGTACAGTTGTCACCACTGTCTAGTCTAGTTCCAGCAGTTTTTCATAATTCCAAACAGAAACTCCGTTTGGTGTGCTGTTTAATGCTCAAGATTTGTTTATTTCTTCGGGACTACAAGATTTTCTTGCATTATCTCTTTGAATATTTCCTTATCTCTATACTCTTGATTCACTCCATTTAACACTTTTATAAGATGCATATCAAAAGTTCTGGGTCTAGCCTCCTTTCTCTTATTTCCTTTGCCCTTTTCATCTGCTTTGACTTGGTTTTCCAGTTTGCTGGTTAACTATTCACTATTTTCTAATCTTCAAGTCAATGTATTGATGGTTTTATTGGCAACAGTAATTCTTTTTCATTTCCAAGTAATTTCTCTCTTTCTTTTTTGCTTTGTTTCATTTCTTTTTTAAAGATCATGACCTGAGTCTAAGTCAGATGCCTAACCGACTGAACCACTCAGTCCCCTTGTTTCTTTTTAAAAATAAATTTTTATTGTTTATTTTTACTTTATTTTTATTTTTTAAATATAATTTATTGTCAAATTGGCTTACATGCAACACCCAGTGCTCATCCTATTCACTTTTAAATAGTGAAGTCTGTCAGCAATTAATTTTCTCTCTGTGTAGGGGCACAGACTCCCTTGTTCCAATGCAGGGATGAATACCTCTGTTGCCTCTGATGGTTAGCTCAAATGGGGATGAAGGTACACAAATGCTCAGTGATTTCCCTGCTACCCACATTTACATCCTTTAAATTTGGGGTGCCTCAAAGTTGCTCCCAAATTTCACAGTGATCTTCTCTTGTGTTTTTTTTTTAGTCCTATAGTTTTCTCAATCAGTCTGATTCCACCTTCCTTACATGTTTCAGAAAACTTCAAAATTTATGACTACTAAAGACCCCCTTTATGATCACCATGATTGCCAGTTTTTTTATGTTTATGTTACACACACACACACACACACTTTTTAGTCATTTCTAGGTATTTTGGGAGGTAGGGATGTAGGTACCTGTTCTTACTCTGCTATCTTGGTCTAATATTTCCATTCTGCATTTTAAAGAATTTTTAAATGTTTATTTTTGAGAAAGAGAGAGATGGAGGGAGGGAGCAGCAGAGAGAGAGAGGGAGACAGAGGCTACAAACCACTCTCTTCTGTCAGTGCAGAGCCTGATGCAGGGCTTAACTCACAAACCATGAGCTGATGACCTGAGCTGAAGTCGGATGCTTAACAAACCAGGTGACCCGGGTGCCCCACTCCATATTGTATTTTTATTTATTTTTTTGTTTTGATAATTATATTTTATTATTATTATTTTTAATAGTTTATTGTCAAATTGGTTTCCATATAACACCCAGTGCTTTTCCCCACAAGTGCCCCCCTCCATGACCATCACCCCCCTCCCTCCCCCTCCCCCTTCAGTCCATGATTCGTTTTCAGTATTCAGTAGTCTCCCTTGATCTGTGTCCCTCACTCTCCCCCACTCTCTTTCCCCCTTCCTCTCCCCATGGTCCCCTGCCGGGTCTCTCCTGTTAGACCTATGAATGCAAACATATGGTATCTATCCTT
>NC_043716.1:15746511-15753900 GCF_006229205.1 Suricata suricatta | reverse complement strand
CCCCCACTCTCTTTCCCCCTTCCTCTCCCCATGGTCCCCTGCCGGGTCTCTCCTGTTAGACCTATGAATGCAAACATATGGTATCTATCCTTCTCTGCCTAACTTATTTTGCTTAGCATGACACCCTCGAGGTCCATCCACTTTGCTACAAATGGCCAGATTTGTATATATAGTACAATGGAGTACTATATATATATATATATATATATATATATATATACCACATCTTCTTGATCCTTTCATCAGTTGATGGACATTTAGGCTCTTTCCATGATTTGGCTATAAAATGAAAATCTGGAAGAGGCTGAAAATATGAGCCTCTCTTCAAAAGAGAGTAGACTCTTCATTGCCTACTCAGGAGACATTTATTTACTCACCTTTTCCCCTGACAGCTAAACCTCAATTCTGTAGCAGATGGAAATCACTTGATATCAGAGAACTTGTTCTTTTTTTTTTAAGTTTATTTATTTATTTTGAGAGAGAGAGAGAGAGAGACAGACAGAGACAGAGAGACAGAATCTCAAGCAGGCTCTCCACAGTGCAGAGCCTGAATTCACACAGATGGTGAGATCATAACCTGAGCTGAAACCAAGAGTCAGACACTTAAATGACTGAGCCACCCAGGCACCCCTAGAGAACTTGATCTAACACCTATATGAAAGAATAAATTATGATTAGTCAAACCTATTCATAGTAATTCCTTTTCCCTTTACCAGTTATTGGTCTAGGGGTAGACATGCAACTAAATTAGGCCAATGAAATATAAAGGAAAATCTTAGAGTAGCAAGTCTGGGGTAATCTCTTCTTATATACTCAAACAGAACCATAAGAGGAAAAATCCCCTTTGTTCTCAAATCTCTTTTCCTTTAAAAGGATGCTGGGGGCTACAATAGCTATCTTGTGAGCCTCAGGTACAAGCACAAAAAATTAATAAACAACAATAGAAATAAGCTATGTACTTAATGAAAAACAGTGAGTTGCTGAATGACATCTGATTTAGTCAACAATTAATATCCTTATGGTTAAAGTCATGTTACCTGATTTTCTGTTACTTTCAGTTGTGTTTAAATACACCATGTAAATATGTGTTAAAAAAACCTTTTTTCAAATAATATTCTAAAGTACCATAGATTAAAATCTACTTCTAGTATTTCTTACCTTTCACTTTTTTTCCTCCTCAGAAATACACTTGGAAGGGCAAACAAAAGCCTCAGCTGATTTAATAAAGGACACTGACACTAATGTCTCAAAGAATTTTGTGGTTAGAAAACCTGCAAAAGTGATTTTCAATTTAGACCCAGCTGTACTGAATTCAAAGCGAGAACAGCCATGGAAGAAAAACTTTTATGAAAGAGTGGAGGCAAGAGCCCAGGCAATGCAGCAGAAAATAACAAATAAGGATAATCTGAAGAAAGAACTAGAAAAAAAGGCTGAACAAAAACTTCATAGGGATAATTTGGCCAAAGAGTGGTTTAATACTGAAAAAATGACACTTAACACTCGTGCATATTTGCTTGATAAACTTCTACCCACCTTAGTTCCTGGAGTGGAAAAATTGTTAATGCAAGTGGAAAAGAAGCAAAAGTGGACAGAAGCTGATATTACAACTAAGTTTGATCCAACTAATCATTTGGGGGAATACTTAATGAGAAACAATCCTTCTTATTTCAAAGACTCAGGACTGTCTGGTTATCAGAAGATGATGAGGGATGTCACAGAAGACCTGAAGATACACATTCCCAACACTAGCGGCAACAGGTACAATTTTTTTTTTCTTTGAGAGAGAGACAGAGCAAGCATGAGCAGGGAGAGGCAAAGAGAGAGAAGGGAACAAAGGATCTGAAGCCGTCTCTATGCTGACAGCCCAAGGCCCAATGTGCGGTTCAAACTCACAAAGTACGAGATTTGATATGAGCCAAAGTTAGTCACTTAACCAACTGAGCTACTCAGGCACCCTATAATTTATTGCATTTTCAGTTGATGATCTAAGTCCTTTTGTTGAGAGGAAGTAGAATAATAACATAATCATACATATAAGACCTAAATATTCAAAAAGCATTTATTGAGCTGCTAGAATGTGCTTCACTATTTATGAGGAACTATGAAAATTAATGAAGCATATTAAATAAATTCCTTGAACTTGTGGAATTAGGTATCTTACTGTGATCCAAAGTATATATTTATTTGTTTAGCATCTGTCTCCCTGCACTGGAAAGTAAGCTATGTGAGAGGAGAAACTTCTTAAAAATTTAACCTTTCAGATAGGCAGCATATTCACCTGGTTCAAAGTCAAAACATATTAAGAGTTATACAATGAAAAGGTTCTCACCCATTCTTATCCTCCTTCTACCCAATACCCCTCCTCTGCTATAAATAACCAGCGTTCTTCATTGTCAGTGGATTTTTTTCCAGTTTCTTTATACATACAGAGGCAAATGCAAATTTGGATTCTAAATTTTCTTCTTTTTATATAATAGTATCTGACTGAGTTACAAGTATTTTCTTCTGCTTTTCATTTATCGTTTGTCATGCAGAAGAATTTATTTCTATGTGGTTGAATTTATTTACTTTCATTTTATGGCTTAGCATCATTGTTGCATTTTAAGATATTAAAAGAATCTTCTCATGTTTTCTTCTGGAGTTTTAATATTTTAATTTCCATTTTAAGGATTGATCCATATGGAATTTATCCTAATATAAGATGCAGGATATGAATCCAACCTTTTTCTTTTCCAAATGGTTACATAGTGATACCAAAAACAATCATCGAATAGTGTATTTTGCCCCACTGTTTTGAGATGAAACTTTATTTATTAAATTCCTGTATATTTTGGAGTGTTATTTCTGGATCTTTCTGTCATATCCCTCTGACTATTTCCCAGTTTGTGCACCACACCACACTACTTGAATCATTGAGACTTTTAAGTATACAGACAGCCCCCAATTTACACTTAGGATTTCTTGACTTCACAATGGTGTGAAAGTGGTATGTGTTCAGTAGAAACCATACTTTGAGCTAGAATGTATGATGCTCTCTCATGATGCTGGGCAATAGCAGTGAGCCACAACTCCCCAAACCATGTAACCATGATACCTTCAAGGTATCATACACTTACATACATTACACACATATATATCATACACTTAACATATAGTACATACACACATATCATATACTTACATACATTACATTAGATATATTACATACATACACTTACAACCATTCTCTTACTTTCAGTACAGTATTCAATCAGTTACATGAGTTATTCAATACTTTCTTTTAAAGTTTATTTATTTTGACAGAGAAAGAGAGCATGAGTGGGGTGGGGGGCAGAGAGAGGGAGAGAGAGAGAGAATCCTAAGCAGGCTCTGCACTGATAGTGCATGGCTTGAACTCATGAACCACAAGATCATGATCTAAACTGAAACCAAGAGTTGGACACCCAACCGACTGAGTCACCCAGGTGCCCCAGGATATTCAACACTATGTAAAATGGGTTTTGTGTTAGATGATTTTGCCCAGTTGTAGACTAATGTAAGTGTTCTGAGCACATTGAAAGTGGGCTTAGGCTAAGCTGTGATGGTGGGTAGATTAGGTGTATTAAATGCATTTTCAACTGAGGATATTTTCAACTTATGGTGGGACAAAACCCTCTCATAGGTCAAGGAAGGTCTGTATTTCAATAAAATCTGACTGTGCTGGTCCACATTATTTGCTCTTCTTTTATTCTAGTGTTTTTACTTTTTAATATGAACTTTAGGATTGATTTATCTACTTGAAAAAAAAAGGAACAGCACAACAAACCTTATAGGAATGTTTATTGAAATCTGCTTATATTAACTTAGGGAAAAATCAACATCTTTAATAATGACTTGTGTTTCTGAGAACATGTATCTTTTCATTTGCTCATCTTATTTTGTATTCATCATTGTTCTTAAAGTTTTGTTTTCTTAAAGTTTTGTTTTTTTCATTTAGACTTACACCTCTTGTGAAATTTATTACTAGTTATTTTATTACTTTTTATTCCCATTGTAAATGGGAATTTCTTATTTTATTAAATTTTCTATTTATATGTAGTTTCTATCTATATCTATTAATTTCTGTATTTTTTATACTGTGCTACCTTACTAAGTGTAATTGTTTATAGAAAAATGTTAGTTGATAATTTGGTTTTCTGGTGAGGCAACCATATTATCTGCAAATAATAGGAGTTTTCCTTCTTTTCCAATTTTTTTACTTGTAATATCTTCCTTTTACCTTGTTATGTTGGCTGTTACTTCCAATACAATGTTAAATAACAGTGATGATATGGGCTTCCTTGTCTTGTTTATGACTTTGGTACAAACCCTCTCTTATCTCTCCATCCATCAATGGTTTTGGAGAATAGATTTCTTTTTCAGTCCCCTGTGAGTGTTTTTACTCTTTCTCTCTCTTTCTCTCCAGCTCCTTTTGAGGGGAGTGCTTTTCCTGAATGACCCTGATGTGCTGCATTCCCTCCAATTCTCTTTCTCTGTCTGCCCTCTCTCTGCAAAAAACAGCTCCCTACACTCCACAGCTTTTCTCTCCCACAGTTTACCTCTTTGCACCTCATTCTGCCAAGTTCTATGGCTCAAGTTATGCAGATTGTTGCGTTAATCAGAGGTCAATATCCTAGGTGTTCAAAATGGTTTGATGTTGATCTAGCTGCATTTCAGTCATAAGACAAACTCAGGATTTCCATACTCCTCCCCCTACCCCCAATTTTGTTGACCTTCTCAAAGAATCAGCTCCTCGTTTCATCTATTCTATTGTTTTTAAATTTTAAATATTCATTTAGTTTTTCAAACAAAAGGTCTCATATATTACCAAACCAACCTAGTGGTGCAGAAGCATAGTAAGAGAGAAAAATAATTTCCCTGATAAAACATGTCTATTGTATAGGTAGCAGTAATGTTTACCCAGTCCTAGGATACAAACACATGGCCTTCATGCAGCATAAATATGTGTGCCACCTCATGTGTGATCCCCTATAGTCCCTAACTTGGTTCTTCTCCAATGCCTCCTCTTGAAGTTGTACATGATTTTATTACTAGTTTCATCTGATTCCACTGAAGAATGGGATGATTCTGCTTTTGTTTCTTGGCCAAGAATTGCTTGATCCTGAAAGTCTTGTGAGAAGACTTGGCAGGGAACACTCCACTGCTGCACACACCATTATGACAGAGAAAAGGAAAGCTACTTTTTTTTAAATTTTATTTTTAGTTTCTATATTGTTTATTTCTGCTCTAATCTTTATTATTTCCTTCCTTTTGCTGGGTTTGGATTTTGATTGTTCTTTTCTTTCTCACTCCTTTATAGAGTGATTTTTAAAGTTCAAGAATGATTGTTAATTTTGTCAAACACTTTCCCAACACCTGTGAAGATGATCATTTGATTTTCACCCTAGACCTGTTAATGATGAATTCTATTAATAGATTTCCCAATTTTGAGCCATTGGAATCCCTAAAATAAATCACATTTGATTGCTATGTATTTGGTTACATTGAAATATGCTTCCTATTATAAGACAAAATTAATGTTTAATTCTTTCCTTTTAATTACAGATTCAGAGTATTGTATTTTATATCTCTATGTATCTATGTGTCTATCTATTTATCTGTCAATAATCACCTGGAGGGGCAACAAATGCAAGATATTTTTCCCTTTTGGGGGAAGAGTTCTTTTTGAGTATCATAATGGACACAATGATTTAAATGTATATTCAATGTATTTTAATCTGTTATAGTTACTCTTTCTTTTTTTCTCTTTTTAATGCTTATTTATTTTTGAGATAGATTGAGTGAGACAAGTGCAAGTGGAGGAGAGGGAGAGAGAGAAGGAGACACAGAGTTGAAGCAGGTTCCAGACTCTGAGCTGTCAGCACAAAGACCCACATGGGCCTTGAACTCATGGACCTGAGCTGAAGTCAGATGCTTAACTGACTGACCACTATTGGGTCAGGTACCCCAATAGTTACTTTTTCTTTTCGATCCTCAGTTTGACCCAACTTTGGCTCCTGTGTTCTTTCAACATTACTCTTTTCGTCTTTGAAAGCTTCATGCATTTTTTAAAAAGAATTTTTAGTTCCTTTTAATGGGGATCACTCATCTGGGAACTAGGAATGCTCATAAATATTGTATTACCATTGCTTTAGGCTCTTTTGGGACTAATAGGCATAACTTTTAAAAATAATGAGTAGGGGTGTGTGGGTGGCTCAGTTGGTTAAGCATCTGACTTTGGCTCAGGTCATGATCTCACAGTTTGTGGGTTCGAGCCCCATGTCGGGCTCTGTGCTGACAGCTAGCTCAGAGCCTGGAGACTGCTTCAGATTCTGTATTGCTGTCTCTCTGACCCTCCCCTGCTCATGCTGTCTCTCTCTGTCTCTCAAAAGTAAATAAACATTAAAATTTTTTAAAAAATAATGACAGGCTTTTTTTTTTTTTTTTTTACCTATCCTTGAGTTTATATTTGTAGCTCTCTTTCTTTTTCTTACTAAAAATCTTGGCTCTTAACAACATTGACAAAATTAGTTGTCTTATCCTACAATATATGTAAAGTAGCTTCAACATAATAATACTAACAATCCTACTAGTAATGGAGCTACTAAATGATGTTTAAAAGATTTTTAATGTTTATTATTTATTTTTGAGAGGAAGAAAGACAGTGTGAGAGCATAGTAAGGACAGAGAGAGAGGGAGACACAGAATCTGAAACAGCCAGACTCTGAGCTGTCAGCACAGGTGTGGGACTTGAACCCACAAACCGTGAGATCATGACCTGAGCGAAGTTGGACACTTAACCGACTGAGCCACCCTGGTGCCCCTACTAAATGATATTTTATATTTATTTGCAGCTTTTTTTGTCCATAGAACATATCCTACTAAGTATATATATGTAAAAAATGAAGCCATATAAAAACCAGAAGAAACCAGGGGTTAAATTCCTTTATTACCAGAGAAAAACATTTTTCACCATGACTTAAAATTGTGAAATTATTGATAAATTTGATTACATAAAAATTAAAAGCTTTTTGCCTGGAAAATTGAGTCACAAGTACTCAATTTTGCTGTTGTACAAAAGCAGCTATATACAATAGGCAAATGAATAAGTATGCTGTGTTCTAAGAAAATTTTATTTATGAATACTAAATGTGAATTTCATAGATTTCCTGCCATGCAACAACATATTATTCTTACTTTGATTTTTAAAAACTATTTTAAAGTGTAACAGCCCATCTTAGTTGTTAAGTGGTACAATACCAGGCAGCAGATCAGATTTGGGCCGTAGGCTTGGTTTGCTGACTCCTGGTCTAGAAAACATCTAGGTCTCTTCCAGATCTAAAAAACAAACAAACAACAAAAACAAACAAA
>NC_043716.1:15722891-15746411 GCF_006229205.1 Suricata suricatta | reverse complement strand
TATATATATATATACCACATCTTCTTCTTTATCCATTCATCTGTCGATGGACATTTGGGCTCTTTCCATACTTTAGCTATTGTTGATAATGCTGCTATAAACATTGGGGTGCATGTGCCCCTTCAAAACAGCACACCTATATCCCTTGGATAGATATCTAGAAGTGCAATTTCTGGGTTATACGGTAGTTCTATTTTTAATTTTTGAGGAATCTCTGTTTTCTGGAGTGCCTGTACTAATTTGCACGCCCACCAGCAGTGCAAGAAGGTTCCCCTTTCTCTTCATCCTCGCTAACATTTGTCATTTCCTGAGTTGTTAATGTTAGCCATTCTGATAGGTGTGAGATGGTATCTCACTGTGGTTTTGATTTGTATTTCCTTGATAATGAGTGCTGTTGAGCATTTTTTTCAAGTGTCAGTTGACCATCTGGATGTCTTCTTTGGAGAAGTGTCTGTTCATGTCTTTTGCCATTTCTTCATTGGACTATTTTTTTGGGGGGGTTGTTGAGATTGGTAAGTTCTTTACAGATTTTGGGTACTAACCCTTCATCTGCTATGTCTTCTTTGGAGAAGTGTCTATTCATGTCTTTTGTCATTTCTTCATTGGACTATTTTGGGGGGGGGTTGTTGAGTTTGGTAAGTTCTTTATAGATTTTGGATACTAACACTTCATCTGCTATGTCATTTGCAAATATGTTCTCCCATTCTGCCTTTTAGTTTTACTGATTGTTTCCTTCTCTGTGCAGAAGCTCTTAACCTTGATGAGGTCCCAGTAGTTAATTTTGCTTTTGTTTCCCTTGCCTCCGGAAATATGTTGAGTAAGATAAGAAGTTGCTGCAGCCAAGGTGAGGTCAGAGGTTTTTGCCTGCTTTCTCCTCTAGGATTTTGATGGCTTCCTGTCTTACATTTAGGTCTTTCATCCATTTTGAGTTTATTTTGGTGTATGGTGTAAGAAAGTGGTCCAGGTTCATTTTTCTGCATGTCGCTGTCCAGTTTTCACAAAACCATTTGCTGAAGAGACTTTTTTCCACTGGACATTCTTTCCAACTTTGTCAAAGATTACTTGGCCATACGTTTGTGGGTCTATTTCTGGGTTCTCTATTCTGTTCCATTGATCTGAGTGTCTGTTTTTGTGCCAGTACCATCTTGTCTTGATGATTACAGCTTTGTAGTACAGCTTAAAGTCCAGAATTGTGATGCCTCTGGCTTTGGTCTTCTTTTTGAAGATTGCCTGGCTATTCAGTGTCTTTTCTGGTTCCATACAAATTTTAGGGTTGTTTTTTCTAGCTCTGTGAAGAATACTGGTGTTATTTTGATAGGGGTTGCTTAAAATTTATAAAAGAATCTAAAATTCCTTGTGATTTGTTTTAGTATTCTTCCTACATGTAAGGAAGCTTACCTTCAAAGAATAATTCTTTTGAAATTAGGTACATAAATCCCTCTAGAATGAAGTGATATGTGCAGAACTCTTGTTTTATTTTATATGTGGACATGGCATTTTAATTTTCAGTTGAAACAGTTTTTCTCAGACTGTGGTTGCCTAAGAATGAAATCAGGATTACCTGGATGCTTAGTAAAAAGTACAGATTCCTAGCTTCTTCCTCAGATCTTCTGAATCAGAACCTTTAGGAATGCATTGAAAACAAGTTCCACAGGAGGCCATTATGCACACTGACAAAAAGTTTCAAAACCAATTATGTAGAGAAACCAAATTAAGGGAGTTTTAGTACTAGTGAAAAGTTCCAACAGCAGCAGGGGGGCGGTGTCATTAAATTTAATAAATAGCTTTAAGAACATTTCTGTTCACCATCTGTTCTTGCAGAACAATAAGTTAGATTTGTATTTAGATCAACTGCCATGGAAAATACTTAAAACTTGGGAGCTGGAGTCAAGGCTGTAAATCAAAATATAGACAAATCCTTCCTCCTGTTAGGGATATGTAAATATCAGTCAGTACATAAAACTAGTCATTTATCAATACCTATAATAGGAAGAGTAATGGGCATACTTGGATGCTCACCTAGGTCCCATTGCCAACAAATAACATGACACAACAGTTTATTTCACCGATGTTTCTTGAATTGAGAGTTTGATTATTTAGGGTCATTTGAAGCTTGATAAGAGTGCTAGTTTCTATTGGAGCAATACTGTAGGAATTTCATGAAAGAGTTAAAGTAATCAAAGATGCTTTGTTTGCCTAGATTTCCAGGATTGGGGCTTTATCTCTTTCTGCAAAAATTCAAGATCTATATGTCAACATATGACAGAGTCAAGCATCTTCAGAATATTCAGAAATCCTTGGTATACTTTACAATAGTGTAATATCTATTGATTAAAGCTTGGATATACAGGAATCTTTGCTAAAACAGTGTTACTTGTACATTCTCAAAACTATATCATTTTTGCATCATCTTGGAGAGTTTTGGAGAAGTCTATTTATTTTAGGAATGAGAATTTTTCTTATTTACATTCAAGAAAAAAAGGCGAATAAAGTTTTTGTTTGGTTTGTCAAGACTTTATCTTCTGGTGATGATGTTAAAGCATTCATTTGCCTCAACTAGATCCAAAAATTTTTTTCATCTCATTACTTCCCTGGGTAAAAAGGAATTCTTCTCTGTTCGGTGCTTAAGAACAATAGAGAAAACACTGCTTACTGACTTGGAACAACTTTTATAGTGGTAACCACTTAACTAAAAAATAAAATATTACTGTTGTTTCTAAGTTTTACATATGCAATATACCATTATTGCTTTTCATCAGGGTTTCTGAACAGATCAAGAATTGAAGTGGACTTAATTCTTGTGTGTAATTTTGCAAAACTGATATGGTTAGGTTTCTGTCCTTTCTGTCCTATTTTATTTTCTTTTAACATCTTTCTTTCAGGATCTTTTCCCTCTGATTCTTGATTCCTCCTGTGCTTGGGATTGTATATCTTATAAGTCATGACTGCCTTATTGTGCATTGATAATGAAAAGTATTTGCTCTTAAACTAGGATTACAAACTTTCAATAGCCTGATTATAGTAATGTTTACACATTCATAAGTGTTTAAATTTATAAAATTATGTACCAAAAAGGTCAATTTTACTATGTCATATTTTGAAAAATAAAGAGATTTAAACAGTATTACAGAGAATATTTAAAAATTTTAAACAGAATATTACAGAGATGTATATTAACTACTGGAATTAAAATAAAAACTTTGAAAATTATAGAGATTATTAATTTTACACTATTCCAGAGAAACAGGAATTTATACTGTAAATTTCCTCACTTCTCTTTACCAGTCCTGAGCCTAGATGAGAGTTCAAATGAACTAGGAAGTAGATATAAGAGACTCAGTGCAAAAAGTTGGATCTTTTCCTGTGTGGCAGTTATAGTGATGCCTACCAGGTTCTGGCTTGGTAATGATCTTTGATCCTCACATCCTTTGTTTATTTCATAATCACTGTGGGGTCTATGCTGACTTTGAGATACCTTTTGGGCATTTTCCCTTTGACAACTCTTTGTTAGCCTTATGTACTAACAATGAAATATTTAACTCACAAAGAGAAAGAATCACGACAAACTATTTCACAGAATTACTTTCTACACCACAGCTACAGAAAGGAGAAAAATAAGTCCGGAGAGTGCTCAAGCATTAAGGATACACAAGCCAAGTAAAACCTAAAAGGAAAAGAGACCCCACTCTTTATTTTACTTAATAACTTAAGGAATGTTTTACTTAGTAATTCCCTGAGAATTAACTCATTATATAGTGTTCAAAGAACTTATGCAGACCATGTGACAACATCCATTGTGTATGTTTCTATTGGAATTTGGTATCTCCAAAGGGTTTGATGATTTACTTCAAAGTACTTACTTTTTGTGTTTCAAAAAAAAATGTCTAACTCATGCTTACAATACAGCAGGCTCTAGGACTTGGCAAGACTAAGGGGATGATATGGATCTGCTTTGGTTGCCAGGAGACAGTGACTTCCTAGACAGATGTCTGTCTGCTCATACTCCACACCAGCTGTCACCTCTTTACTGAGCCAAAGTCTTATGGTTATATTAAGCTAGGAAATCCCATGGGTACTTCTTCCACGGGTGATATTATTAATATCAATCATTTTGTCAACCATATTGAATATCATAGGTTATCAATCCAGTAAAACAGATTATGCCATAAGTGAGTAGATAAGGAAAATGGTGTTTTATAGCATGTGAATGACTATTATAGCTGATGGTGTGTGGTAGGACTTTATCAAATAGGTTCTACTTTTGTTCAAACTGAAGCATAATAATAATGTATGTATATTACTAGTTTCCTGTGCATCTCCAAGCCACACTTTGTTGCATATATATATCCCATTATTAAGTACTTACGGACTGAGAAATCATGGTTTCCTAATATCCTTCAAACACACACACTGCAACTTGATGTTGAATGAGTGTGTGGTCCTACTTTAGTGGCGTAGAACATTCCTAATGTTAAAAAGACTGAAGTGAAGTTCCTGAGTCAAGTATACTCCAACTGGGGCTGGATATTTGGCATAATCCGTGACAAGGTGTGGTCGTCCTGGACTAAGACTAAGAATATACAAGATGTCCAGAAATTTCTGGGATTTGCCAGGAAAAACTATGGATTCACTTAAAAAAATTTTAATGTTTATTTATTTTTGAGAGAGAAACAGAGTGCAAGCGGGGAAAGGGCATAGAATGAAGGAGACACAGAATCTGAAGCAGACTCCAGGCTTCAAGCAGGGGCTTGAACTCATGAAATCATGAGATCAAGACCTGAGCTGAAACCAAGAGTCAGATGCTTAACCGACTGAGCCACCCAGGTGCCCCTACTTCTATTTTAAAATCAGATTTATACTGTGTTTTTCTTTAAAAGATCTCAAAATACTTGTTAAGATGAGGAATTGGTTTACTAGTTAGCTTGGGCTACATAACAAAATACCTCAGAACTTAGTGGCCTAAATCAATAATCAGTTATTTGCTCATGATTTTATGGGTTGATAGCTTTGGGCTGGGCTTAACATCATCACTTATCTCTTCTCCACATGGTATTGGATTCACTCATACATTGCAGTCAGAGGGCAATAGATGGTTTTAATCCCTTCTCTATTCGTTGGCTGTTTGCAAAAGCAATGGAGATAACTGGATCATCATCTAGCAGGCTAGCATAGGCCCATTTCCAAGGTGGTGGTGGAAGGGCTTCTAAGTTCAATAAAAAAGGGCAAGTCCCAATGGTCAAGCACTTTTTTTTTCTAGTTTTATTGTTATGTAATTGATAACACTTCAACTTTCTACTTATATCATGTTTGCTAATGGCCCGTTAGCCAAAACAATTCACATGGCCACAGCCAGACACAAAGGATGGAGAAATAGAGTCTATCTCTTAATGGGAGAAGCTGCAAAGTTACATTGCACACAAACAGACATGTGCACAGGAATGGGAAGAATTTGTGATCATTTTTGCATTTTACCACATTTTAAATGTGGATTTATACTTAGAATCTGCTTGTAAGTTATGTCTACCCTACACTACCCAAAGTTAACTTTAGATGCTATAAAGCTCTGTTGATTGATTTATTCTCATGAGATAATGCAGACCACACAAGAGAAAATTTTTTCACTCTCTGAAGGAGTTACATAATCAAAGGATACAGAAGTGCTGATGCATAGGAGCACATGTACCCCAATGTTCATAGGGGCAATAGCCAAATCATGGAAAGAGCCTAAATGTCCATCATCTGATGAATGGATCAAGAAGATGGGGGAATATATATACAATGGAGTACTACATGGCAATGAGAAAGAGTGAAATATGGCCATTTGTAGCAAAGTGGATGGACCTTGAGGGTGTCATGTGAAGCAAAATAAGTCAGGCAGAGAAGGACAGATACCATATGTTTGCACTCATAGGTCTAACAGGAGAAACCTAACAGAGGACCATAGGGAGGGAAGGGGGAAAGAGAGTTGGGGAGAGAGAGGGACACAAACCATGAGAGACTATTGAATACTGAAAACGAACCGAGGACTGAAGGGGGAGAGGAAGGGGGGAAGGGGGTGATGGTCATGGAGGGGGGCACTTGTGGGGAGAAGCACTGGGTGTTATATGGAAACCAATTTGACAATAAACTATTATAAATCAAAAAAACATTTAGATTGTATTTAGAGTCTCATGTTCAGTGGCCCTGAAATACAGACTAAGTTTTGCTTTTTTATTAATAAGAGGGAAGGAATTAGGTATGAACTGAAACCTAAAGCTTGTGGAAGATTTAGCCAAACAGAGGAAGCATGAAAAATGGAAACATGACAAAAACCCAGTTTTGTTAGTCTATTTTTCAATGATTGGTACACGAGCATTTGGAGACCCCCCAGTACTTATTTTTACTTATCTTGTTCTGCTTTGGACCCTAAGCTTTATAATGGCAGAATCCATGTTAGGTGCCCAATAAATGTTTGTGTAATAAATGAATAAGTGATTGACTTTGTGCATCAGTGTTTGAATGAATAAAGGGAAAAGGCTAGAAAAAAGATACAGACAAGCAATAGAAAGTCATGCAAGAATGAAGATAGAAACTGGGGAGAATGCTATACAGAGAGAGGAAGAGGGAAAGAAAGAGAGAGAGAGGAGAGAAAGAGATAGACAAAGCAGCAGAGGGAGTAAGAGTGGCAGAAGAACAGGAGAGCCAGCAGAGGAAGGGACTGGGAGAACTGAGATGGGTAGTAGAGATTTGGCTACTTAGCAGTTGCATCAGAGGAACTTAGCACTTCCTTTAAATTACTATGGGGTGCCTGGGTGGTTCTGTCAGTTAAGCGTCTGACTTCAGCTCAGGTCATAATCTCATGGTTGGTAGGTTTGAGCCCCATGTCAGAGGCTCTATACTGACAGCTCACAGCCTGGAGACTTCTTTGGATTCTGTGTCTCCCTCTCTATTTTCCCCTTCCCTACTCATTCTCCCCCCCCCTCTCTCTCTCTCTCTCTCTCTCTCTCTCTCTCTCTCTCTCACACACACACACACACACACACACACACACACACACACACAAATAACCATTAAAAAAATACAAATTAATTGGGACACCTGGCTGGCTCAGTCAGTGAAGCATGCAACTCTTGATTTCAAGGTCATGAGTTCAAGCCCCATATTGGGTATAGAGCCTACGAAAGAAAGAAAGAAAGAAAGAAAGAAAGAAAGAAAGAAAGAAAGGAAGGAAGGAAGGAAGGAAGGAAGGAAGGAAGGAAGAAAGAAAGAAAGAAGAAAAGAAAATACTAATTAATCTTCCAGTAACTCAGAAACAGGCCCTTCTGCACTTTAAACCACTTGCCTGTTTTTATTTTCAAGCTTAAAAGTGTATTTTTGAAGGCCTATTTACATTGAGAATTTTGAAGGCCTTACATGAACATAAAGTAATCACTTAGATTTCGATTGATTTTTAAAAAAATTTTTTGTTTACATTTATTTATTTTTTGAGAGACAGTGAGACAGAGTGTGAGTGGGGGTGGGGTAGAGAGAGAAGGAGACGCAGAATCTGAAGCAGCTTCCAGGTTCTCAGCAAGTGTTCAGCACAGAGCCTGACGTCGGGCTCAAACACAGGAATCATGAGATCATGACCTGAGCCAAAGTCAGACACTCATCTGACTGAGCCACCCAGGTGCCTGATTTCGATTGATTTTTTTTTTTTTATTATAAGAGGTATCCAATTTACCAGTCCTAGCCACAAATTCTCTTGCATTTCCAAATCTATCAGATCAAATTGGAAGACCTTAGTCTTTCTTCTTTGAAACACGAAGACCTGTCTCAAACAAATTATATTTGTAACCAGCAGATATTTTGATTATTTTGAGTCATTTTGGTGTTTCAATCAACACCAGCTTGGGTGTTTTGGAGTCCTAATAGGGATGACAAATATGGGAACAATTAAAATCACAATTGTTCCCCCCATTGTAGCTCTATCTGAATATAAAGATAACTATGATGCTCAGAAGCTGTCATAGTATTTGGCTCTAGATGTTTAAAGGAAATTGGCAATATATATTCCTAGGCAAAAATAAAAAGTTTGTCCAAGACATCAGAATTACCTAAGATGTTTATTATAGATGCAGCTTCTAGATTTCACTGTATACCTGAAATCAGAATCTTTCCAGATGTTTTCTGTATCCAGAGAAGAGAGAGCCCCACCACTGTAAGCCCTTAGTGCATTCAGCTTTGCTTTTAGGTATATGTTGCAGCCTCTGGGACTATTTTTAGTACTTCTTAAATATGATATTTCCTTGGGCAAAATAAGCCCCACCTGCATAAAAACTCAGATAATACTAGAAGACAGCCTGTGATCAATGCCAAATTCAATAAGTGCTGGGGGGAAGAAGAGGTCATCTCAGGCCTAAATCAAGACGATTTCATGGAGTAATAATAGGAACAAATTTTAAATGAGGCTCTGAATTCTTTTTTTCTGTCATTTGTACAATCTGAATCAAACCCAATGGTCTTAACTCAACATGCCTTTTATTTTAACATCGTTCAGAGTATCCAAGATGAAGGAGAGTATTAAACAGAAACGAGAACAAAGAGAATGCATAAATGAAGTCAAAGTCAAGGTGGCCAATACACGGAAACAGGCTCTGCAGGAGCAGTTCAGTGAATGGATTCTAGACCCCAAAGGAATGATTCCTATGGTAGTGGTAAGAAGGAGGATATCTGTGAAGGGGAGGCAGGGTGGGTGATAAGAGAACAATTGTTGGAATATTGAGTGGAGTGCCAGAAGTCTACCTCTAAATTTTCAATCTTGCTGTGAGGTAAGCTGATTCTTGACCTGTCTGGTCCATGAGAGTCAATTTCTTCAACTTTCTCTTCAGTATTAAAAAAAAATTCTAGCTAGATTTCTAAAATTTTGACTCTGGCTGCGGTTCCCAAACTCTTCATTAAGGACACACATATTTCCAAAGAAGACATCCAGATGGCTAACAGACCCATGAAGAAATGCTTAACATCACTCATCATCAGGTAAATACAAACCAAAACCACAATGACATACGACCTCACACCTGTCAGAATGGCTAAAATTAATAACTCAGGAAACAACAAATGTTGGTGAGGATAAAGAGAAGGGGAACATTTTTGCACTGTTGGTAGGAATGCAAACTGGTGTAAACACTCTGGAAAACAATATAGAGGTTCCTCAAAAAGTTAAAAATAGAACTACTCTATGACCCAGCAATTGCACTACTTGGTATTTATCCAAAGGATACAAAAATGTTGATTTGAAGGGACACAAGCACAAATACTATAAAAACAGGGAGGGGGACAAAATATAAGAGACTTTTTTTTTTTTTTGTCGAAAGCAAAGAGTGTTTTATTATGGCTTAAGCTCGCCGGGCTTAAGCTCGGTCACACAGACTTCACCAGCATAGTGGATCCCTGCTGAGAGCCCTGAACAAGGGCTGAGCAGGGTTTTTATGGGGTTTGGGAAGGGGAAGTTACAAGAAATTGTGACACAGGTACAGTGATCCAATCATTATCGTATAACATCATTGGCAGCAACTTTAACCATACATTTTGTTTAGAGCGTTCGTTACTTTTGGCGGGACCCAATCACAATATGTAATGTTTCTTTGAAAGTAACCAATTGCAGGGTGGGCCAAGGGCCCCCACGTAGGGTGTAACTAGCCTTAAGCAATAAGTGATTATCTATACCTTCTATCTCTAGGCCTGCCCTTAGGAATGTTAAGCATTTTAGCTGGCCGCTTCTGATTGGGTGTTATGAGGGTGGTCCCTGCTTGAGCAATCTGTGCCTTTTATTGTCTAATGATTCTGAGAAACCGACAGGCCTCCAAGGTCAGAGGGGAAACTTGAAGCCTGTCATGGAGTCAGTTTGGTTCAGACCTGTGTCCTTTCAGTCCCCCCTCTGTCTTGTAACTGACCCAATCCTGGGTCAGCTGAGTTACTATTGTCTTGGTTTAAGGCTGGGAAATGAAATCCCATTCCCAGAGGCCATTAATACCAACAGAACATCTTATTCATAAGAGGAAGGTGAGCGTAATCAGGAACTTTTTGCTGCTTCCCCAGCTTTCTGGGGAAACATTTGCCAGTCAGATGGCAAAGAGACAGGACAGTTTATCTTATTGGACCAGTTATTCTTCAGGCTTCCCAGGGTGTGGCTGGAGCTGGGCTGGAGATCTCAAGTGTCAGAGTCTTTTTGAGGGTCAGTATAAGCTGATTGACTGGATCTGGATCACCTCACCAGGTTGAGGGTTCTTCTGAATCGGCCTACTTAACTCCAGAGTGATGCCTGAAACTGTAATAGGGGCTAACCCCCATTTTTAAATATCATCCTCACAGACTAACAAGCCTGAGATCCAACAACAAATATTCAAAGACACTCAGAACTAGAATAACATTTATAGTAGTGCATTGCTGAAACATAGTTTTTCTCCATAAAAAAACCTCTATTTTCACAGATACCCAAATCAAGACTAATGCATTTGTGGAACAAGTCCAATCTTAACAACCCTGGCCTAATTATTTACATAAGCTCAGCAAGACTAGGAATTGTTCATGAGGATCTTTTAAAGTTTTCTTTGCTGGGTCCTTTTATAAGGAATCTCCAGGTTGAACTTTTAGTAGCCTGTCTGGGACAGAAGCCAAGCCAAGCACTTTCCGCCAGACAGGCCTGCAATATCTGCTGAATTGGGCCAATTCCTCTTCCCGAGGTTCCCAAGATAAGCTGAGGTTCCTGCCCCTGCCAGGAAGTGACCTTCTTTACTCACCTGGGGAGGCTGCTGAGAACTCTGTGAGCAACGTATCCAGCCAATATTTCCATGAGGCTTTATGGCTCCATGTTCCATAAAGTCAACCTTAGTTCCTTAAAGCTGTCAGGTCATTTCTGAGCCTATGCATGACTCTCAAATAGGACATTTCAGTCAAAGCCTTGGTAAAATAACCTGTATTTCCAATGGTGTCCTACTATAAAATGAACAGATTCTTATTGAACTTATGCAAACAATTGTAACTGCCATAAGAGAAAGAATACTCACTGTGAGTTTTTGAATTTCAGATGGTTTAAGTAGAGAGAAAAGATAAATGCTCTAGATTACAGATACTTTATGACATTTCTGAATATCATATATTTATTAAGAGAAAGTTTCTTAATCTGGATAAGCAAATATTAAAGGAACAATATTTCCAACAAGAGTCACAAAACTATAATTTTTATTAGCTCATTAGGTCCTATGTTCCTATTTTTGTTCAGCTTGAATGCAGCTTTTAGCTCTGGAGGTTTCTACCCATTTTAACATTAATCTAAAAGATGTCAAATACTGCATTTGTCCCAAAAGTCCTCTTTACAACTTTCCTTGAGGAAGAAACATGTTCTGTGACAAAATCTAAAGATCTGACGAGAGTTCACTATGATGCTTACAGATTTACTAAAGGGCCCTACCAATGTCTCAGTGTGGCCCTGGGGTGGGAAGTCATGTGTCCAGGCTTCCATTTAATACCCCAGACAAAAGCACATGTGCATTTAAAATTTAAATGATAAACTAGCTCACCTCTGGAGGTTCAGACAGGTGACTCCCACAGATTATTGATGCCATTTTCAGGGTGGCAGGAAAGACAAGAGTGTCTCCCCAGCTCCCAAGACCTAGATGTCCTTGGGAGTGCCTTTTGCTCTTAGCCCATGAGGGTGGGAGGAGGCATTGAGGCATCTAGGGGGTTTGAAGTAGACTGTCCCATGTCCTCATCAGTCAGAGTCTCAGCAAAAATTATACACAGACAAACAAACTCACAAAGGAGCAGACACAAGTGTCCTAAGAAAAATCAGGTCTCGCTGCTGCCAACAGTGAAATCCCCTACAGATGAACTGGCTCTCCGGCCTCCCAATGGGGTCCTAGACCCCACTCGCCCAACCTAATGGGGTCTCGCTGCTGCCACCAGCGGAGCCCCCTGACCAAGGGATGGGGGGGACTCTAACCCCACTCACCCAAGGTGCTGTGGGACTCTAACCCGCCAGGGGGACTCTAACCACCCATCTCTTGTGGGGACTCTAATCCCACCTATGGGTCTGAGATGTCTCTCTCAGATCCCATGGCTCCTTTGTGGCCCCCAGAGACTAAGCACCAAACAGACCAGACAAACAAAAAAGATTTAGACACAGAAGGACAAGAAATGAGTGCACTCACCAGCCGGCGATTACACCCAATGTGTCAGGGTCCCAGGGGCTCTGGGGAGGAGGATTCCCGGCCCATGCACCAAATGTTATGCCCAGATCACAATATCGTCCCTCAAAACCAGAGACCACCAGGGAGATAGAGTCACACATGCAAAAGCAAAGGGCATTTTATTACGGCTTAAGCTCGCTAGGCTTAAGCTCAGTCTCACAGACTTCACCAGTGCAGTGGATCCGTGCTGAGAGCCTAAGAGACTCTTAAATATAGAGAACAAACTGAGGATTGCTGGAGGAGTTCTGGGTGGGAGATGGTCTAAATAGGCAGGAGCATTAAGGAAGACACTTGTTGGGATGAGCACTGGATGTTATATATATATAGGATGAATTACTGGATTCTATTCCTGAAATCAACATTGCACTATATGCTAACTACCTTGGATGTAAATTAAAAAAAAAAAGATAAAAGCAGAGAGAGAGAAAAAGAGAGAGAGAGAGACCAAAAGAGACTCTTAAATACAGAGAACAAACTGAGGGTTTCTGGAGGGCTTTTGGGTAGAGGGATGGGCTAAGTGGGTAATGGACACTAAGGAGGGGACTTGTTGGGATGACCACTGGGTGTTATATATAAGTGATGAATCACTAAATTCTACTTCTGAAACCATTACTACACTGTATATTAACTAGCTTGGATTTAAATCTAACAACAACAACAAAAAGGACAGACATGGTTTTCATTTTTTGCTTGTTTTTGTATGTGTGTGACTAATTACTTCTGTAGACTAAGAGTCTGTGTCTTTTAGCTTTAGAAAACAACTGTACTTTAACAGTTAAACATATTCTTTTAGGGGTACATAAGTGTGAGAATTTTCTGGGTTAGATACATGGCCAAGCACATTTTCAATTCAAAGTGAATTATTAAAAATAGACCAAGGAAAACAAGCCACAGACTGGAAGAAAATATTTTCAAAACAGATATCTGATAATAGACTACTATCCAAAATATACAAAGAACTCTTCTACAAAAAGAAAACAAACAGCTGACTTAAAAATGGGCAAAAGACCTAAACAGACATTTCACCAAAGACATATAGATGGCAAATAAGCATATGAAAATATGCTTCACACATGACATCAAGGAAATGCAAATTAAAACAATGAGATACTACTATACACCTATCAGAATAGTCAACCCCTGGAACCTTGAAAGCATCAAATGCTGACAAAGGTGTGCAGCAGCTGATGGGAATTGTTGGTGAAAATGCAAAATGGTACAGCCACTTTGGCAGTTTCTTATAAAATGAAACATAGTCTTATCATATGATCCAGCCATCATGCTTACTGTATTTACCCAAAAGGAGCGGAAAACTTATGTCCACAGAAAAACCTGCATATGGATGTTTGCAGCAGTCTTATTCATAATTGGCAGAACTTGGAAACAACCAAGATTTCCGTCAGTGGTTGAATGGATAAATAAACTGTGACACATCTAAACAATGGAATACTACTCAGCACTAAAAAGAAATGAGTATGAAGCCACAAAAAGACATGGGAGAACTTTAAATGTGTATTACTAAGTGAAAGAGGCAAATCTGAAAGATACATACTGTTTGATTCCAACCTTATGATGTTTGGGAAAAGGTACAACTATGCAGACAGTAAAAAGATCAGTGGTTTCCAGGAGTGAAGTCAGAAGAAGAGATAAATAAGCAGAGCACAGAGGATTTTTAGCATGATGAAACAATTCTGTATAATACCAAAATAATGTATACAAGTCATGATACATTTGCCAAAACTCATAAAATGTACAAAACCAACAGTGATTCTTAATGTAAACTGTGAACTTTGGGTGATGATGTTTCATGTAGGTTCATCAACTGTAACAAATGTACCGCTGTGGTGCAGAATGTTGATGGGGAGGAGGGGAAACTGTGTATGTGGTGGCGGGGGGTGGGGAGAGGACGGCAGGCAGTATAAGGGAACCCTGCACTTTCTGCTCAATTTTTCTGTGAACATAAAGCTGACCTAAAAACATCAAGTCTACCTTTTTTTTTTTAAAGTAAGCTCTACTCCCAATGTGGTACTTGAACTCACAACTTGGAGATCAAGATTGCGTGTTCTACTGACTGAACCAGCCAGGGGCTCCTCAAATCTATTTTTAAAAAATGGACCAGGGGCACCTGAGTGGATCAGTTGGTTAAGTGTCTGACTGACTCAGGTCATAATCTCACAGTTTCTGAGTTTGAGCCCCATGTAGGGCTCTGTGCTGATAGCTCAGAGCCTGGAGCATGCTTTGGGTTCTGTGTCTCCCTCTCTCTCTGCTCCTCCCTCAATCATGCTGACTCTCTGTCTCTCTCTCTATTTCTCTCAAAAACAAATAAACATTACAAAATTTTAATGGACCAAGAAGAACTTTGAAATTTTGTTTCTTAGTAATTGAAGAACGAGGAATTACAGAGGAGTATTTGGATTGCTAAACTGGTTGCCAAAGGTGCCTAGTGTCTGAGGTTGCTAGAATGTCCTTGGAGGGGACAAATTAGGATCAGTCTCAGCATCCTAGCTCTCACACAAAATGTTCTCAATGGGAGTCATTGAGGATATATGGAAAAGCATTTGATATGTCTCAAAGTCGAGTATGAACTAAATGTTAATTATTACTGTTTCTGTCCCTGAGTTAGAAATATTACCCAAGATTTAAACTGAAAGTTTCTAGGTGGCTTTTAGTTTAAAATACTAAATGTATGATAACTGAAGTAATATATGGTCTATTTTCTTTGATTTGCAGATTCAGAATGTCCTTCATGAATTTTTTCAAAATCCAGATTTCCAGCTTGGTAAGTCTGTCTATTCCTGTAGTATTTCTACTTTTCCCTCTTTTGTGGGGGGAGTAGCGAGGGAAGGGATGCTGGATTAAGATGAAAAGTCAATAGTGAGATATATGTTATTCAAAGCTCTTATACATGTACTTAAGTGCTTTTGCTCTTTCCAGATGGATAATGTAGAAAACAAGAAAAGCAATCAGCAATTTTCAATTATTTTAGTCAAGTGCTCTGTTTTATTATAAATATTCTGTATTACCTCTTTATCATCCTATCAGGTTCCTAGAAAATATTACTTATATACATAGAATTTAAAAAGAGAGTTATAATGTCTGAACTATAATATAAAGGAGAAATATCAGGAAATACATAAGAAAATTATATATACTGCCTTATAAGAATTATTCACAATGAACAAGTGGGATTTATTCCTGGGCTGGTTCATATGATACTTTCAATAGATGCAGAAAAAGCATTTGACAAAAAAAACAACATCCTTTCTTGATTAAAAACCTTTAAGAAAGTAGGGATAGATGGAACATACCTCAACATCATAAAAGCCAAATATTAAAAGCCACAACTAATACCATCGTCGATGGGGAAAAAGTAAGAGTTTTCCCCCTAAGATCAGGAACACGACAGAGATGTCCACTCTCACCACTGTTGTCCAACATAATACTAGAGGTACTAGCCTCAGCAATCAGACAGCAAAAAGAAATAAAAGGCATCCAAATAGGCAAGGAAGAACTCAAACTTTCACTATAGGCAGATGACATGATACTTTACATGGAAACCCAAAAGATTCCACCAAAACACAGCTAGAACTGATACATGAATTTGAAGTTGCAGGATATAAAATCAATGTACAGAAATTGGTTGCATTTCTATACACCAATAATGAAGCATCAGAAAGAGAAATCAAGGAATCAATCCTAGTTACAATTGCACCAAAAAACAAAAGATACCTAGAAATAAACTAACAAAAGAGTTTTGTTTCTTGGTTCTTCTTTTATTTGTGCCTCAAATGTGGCTTTCCAATTTTCCCTTTTGGCTCTATTATCATTTTATACACTATACACACTCCTTGGGTTTTCTTATTTATACCCATGACTTCAGCTGATGACTCATTTATATATCTACATTCCCATCCCAAACCTTCTCCCTGAGCTCCAGATCTTATTTGAAAAGATCTACAAGATGAGTAAGTGAAAAAAGCAAGTTGCAGACCAATATAATCATATTTATGTGTAGGAAAACAAAAGGTGTCTAATATATATATAAATGCTTAGTTTGCTGGAAGGATGGCACCAAACTGTTGAAAAACAGTGGTTCCTTGTGGGGCAGAGGGG
Source organism: Suricata suricatta (assembly GCF_006229205.1). Lineage (NCBI taxonomy): Eukaryota > Metazoa > Chordata > Mammalia > Carnivora > Herpestidae > Suricata > Suricata suricatta. The sequence goes on along the minus strand of NC_043716.1, from coordinate 15,730,089 downwards.
AATGAGAATGCTGGCAAGGGTGGGGGGTGGGGAGAGGGGAAAGGTAGGTAGGTATTCAAGTTTTCTGCTTATGTTTTTGTATTATTTGAATGTTTTACTAAAAGAACACATTCATATATTTTTTATTTAATTTAAGAAATATTAAAGACATAATATTTAAAAAGAAAGTGTGTTTTAGGACCTGTTTCCATAAATGCTAGCATAAACCAACAGAGTTGTTTTTGTAGTCTTTATGCCATTGACATGCATATTTGTTTTTGCTTTATCTTGGGCTGGTTGTTAAAAATGTAGGCACATTTATTTCAGTGTTTTTGTTGCTTGGTTAAATAAAAGCCAGGAAAAATAATCATTTTGTAGGAATTGGAATGTTACCCAACTATATATCATTTAGTTGTAAATACTGATAGACATTAAGAAATAATTTTATGTTCTTCTTTTAAAGAATTGTAAAATGAATATGAAATATGACTGTATTACAACCAAACTAGCAAATAACATTTTTCTCATAATTAGAAGCATGTTGCAAACAACTGGATATTGCTGACTCATTGGGACCAAGACTGAACAAAATGGAATTTACAGAAGTAAGAAGTTACATTCTTTGTTATTTGAATCAAATTATTTTGCCAGTTTCACTTCTGGGGGATATCAAACATACATTAACTTAGAATTAAATTAAATTAAATTAAGGCATACTAATTTACTTTGATTCTAAGATGCAATATTATTTTAACTCTTCTAAAGTTAGAGTACATCTTATGATCAAAGGCATTTTACAATTTCTTTCAATTAGATACTTCTGATGTGAAGGTAAAAAACTTCCACTCAAACCTTTGGTTAAGATCAAGAAAAAACAGCTTTTTTTTTCTTCAGTGAAATCTGGTTATACAAATAATAATGAAATCTAAAAATGACAAAACATCGGGGCGCCTGGGTGGCTCAGTTAGTTGGTTAAGGGGCCAACTTCAGCTCAGGTCATGATCTTGCAGTTCGTGAGTTTGAGCTCCATGTCAGGCTCTGGACTGACAGCTCAGAGCCTGGAGCCTGGTTCGGATTCTGTGTCTTCCTCTCTATCTGCCCTCCCCTACTCATGCTCTGTCTCTCGGTCTCTCAAAAATAAATAAAATAAAAAAAAATTTTTTTAATGACAAAACATCGATAGGCCAGGCATTGTCCTAAGCTATCCATATATTAACTCAGGCAACTCTGTCTGCAATCTTGATTCCCACTTTTATAGAGGAAGACACTTAAGGTGCAAAATGCTTAAGTAACTTGCACAAAGTCTCAAAATTAGTGAGGCTGGGGAAATTTGTACTCAGGCAGTTTGGTTTCAAAGTCTACATAATATTTCATCTGCGAAAGTATGGGATTACTTTTGTATTGGGATTGTATTGGGACAGGCAGAAGAAGGAATGTAATAGTACCAGAATCATGTCTTTTACAGGCTGCTTTTTCATTTGTTCATGTCTTTCTTCTAATTTCCCTTGTTTTTCTCTGAGTTCCAGAGTCTCCTACACCCTTGCTCCATTGTAGATGATGACTATGTACTATATACAATTTCAAGATTCTGTGTGAAGGATTCTGGAATCCTTCTTGAAATCAGGAAGTGAAGCTGGAAATGTTGGGAAAACTAATATTAATAGATCAAACCACCCGTTAAAACAAAATTGTTGATGTACACACACACACACACACACACACACACACACTTATACACACACACAATGTATGTAGAATGCTAATGAGTTTGTATCAAGTATTATTGGATTTACATCACCCATTTTAATTGTGTCGCTATGTAAATACACACATATATATACATATATGTGGATATATATGTATTTGTATATGGTTTGTGTGTATGTATATATATATTTGTTGAATTAATTAAAGTAAGCAAAGGAAGAAAAACAGTAAAACTGACATTAGATTTCACAACATTCAATACCAGAAAACAATTAAATAATATCTATATTGTTCTGAGGTAAATAGAAAAAAAAAATGTGACCTAATGACATTCTACCCATCCATGGTATGGTTCAGAGGCAATATGCAGACATTTTCAACACAAAAAAACTCAGAAAATATAATACCCTTGTGAACTTCCTGAAAAAAAAAACTATAATAAATTCAGCCAATTAAGAGATGAATCAGAATAAATAATTCAGGAATAGCAAAGCCATTGTAAAAGAACAGGAAGTGCTTTTAATTGTGTAGTCCCAATAGCTTAATTTTGCTTTAGGAGACATAACTAGAAAAATGTTTTGACAGCCAATGTCAGAGACATTACTGCCTGTTTTCTTCTATGGTTCAGGTCTTACATTTAGGTCTTTAATCCATTTTGAGTTTATTTCTGTGTATGGTGTAAGAAAGTATAGCTGTCTAGTTTTCCCAATACCATTTTGTTGAAGAGACTGACTTTTCCCCTATTGTATATTCTTGTCCCCTTTGTAGAAGATTAATTGGCCATACAACTCTAGGTTTATTTCTGGACTCTCTATTCTGTTCCATTGATGTAGATCTCTCTTTTGTGCCAGTACCATATTGTTTTGATTACTGTAGCTTTGAGTGTATCTTGAAACCTGGAATTGTGATATCTACAGCTTTGTTCTTTCTCAAAATTGCTTTGGCTATTTGGGGTCTTTTGTGGTTCCATACAAGTTTTTGGACTTGTTCTAGCTTTTACATAGCAAAGAAAAACAGCAACAAAACAAAAAGCAACCTATTGAATGAGAGAAGATATTTGCCAATGATATATCCAATAAGGAGTTAATATCCAAAACATATAAAAACTTATATAACTCAATACCAAAAACTAATCCAATTTAAAAATGGGCATAACACCGCTCTATTTCTAATTTTAATGTGTGGTTTGAGTTATTAATATTAGTTTTCCCAACATTTCCAACTTCTCTCCCCGAAATATAAACAGCCCATATTAAGGTATTTTCGTTATAGAGAAGAGCTGTTACAGCAACAGAAACCAAGAAAATATTTCTTGTATAGAAATATTTATTGAAAATATTTAATTGTCTTACCAGTAAATCATTGAGCCATTCAGTATAACATATGACACAGAAGTAGTGTTTGGAATAGTTACCTTTTTTTTTTTGAACACTTGCATCTAAGAGATTCGCTTTGGAGTGCCTGGGTGGCACAGTTAGTTAAGCACTCAGCACCCGACTTCTGATTTTGGCTCAGGTTATGATCTCATGGTTGGTGAGTTCAAGTCCTGGGGTGGAGCACCGCATTGAGCCTTATGCTGACAGTGTAGATCCTGCTTGGGATTCTCTCTCTGTCCCTCCCCCACTTGTGCACATGCTTATGCTCTCTCACTCTCTCTCAAAAAAAAATAAACTTTAAAAAAAGATAAAGAGATTTGCTTTCAGCCTATTATGTCAGCACTCATTTAATGAAACTGAAAGACAATAAAATTATAAATCTTGGGTTTAAAGGCAAGATATTATGCACCTGCCATCCAGTGGAGATACTATGCCATGCAATTCTCCCTCTCATCATTTGTAATGAGCCAAGTAATTAGCATTTGGGATGGAGCATGTTTGGAGAAAGAATCATTGAGTAATAATTAATATAGAGAAAAAGACAAAAAGAGAATGAATGGTCACAGATGCTTCTATATACATATCATTTTCCTATGTTTCTGTTTTCTGAAGGATAAATGAACAGGTGACAATCTTTTTGTTGAGTATAACCTCTTTCACTTTTCATCTGTTTTATTCTATTAAATGAATACCAAAAGTAACTGTTTTTAGAAGAACATTTTATATTCTTTATGATATAAAGAATATATTCCTCCTCTATAATATTTATGGAGGAATATTTGTGTCTAGTCTCTTAGTTATTAAGTATATATTGAATATTTATTTACTCTCTGGTAAGAGAGATGTCAAAATAGGAAGTTGTATATTTCTTACCCTTAAGGACCAAGTAACGCCTTGTACAGGAGTGTGTCTATGAGTATATATGTCATGTGCATGCGTGTGTGCGTGGGCATGCGTGCCTACACATGGTGGATGAAAATGGAGTAGGATCCAGGGAATAGAAGGATCAAAAACATAAGCACATTAAGAACAAAAACCACAAATGATATGATTATTATATTCATCACTGCCAAAGGGTGCATAGTAGAGGAAAAATGAGACTTCAGTGGGCAGGTTTCACGTAGGAAACTCATCTAGTGGTCATGAGTTTTGAATTTCTTCCACCTGCCATACCCATAGCTCCTTACTTTGAAAGGAACCTTAATAACAGTGATTTAAACATTTATATATTGACAAAAAACAATTAAAAATGGAGAATGCACTGGTTTATTTGGGATTCTTGATTTGTTTTGTAAGTTGAATATTTAGACACAAAAGAAATATGGTTTGGGAGAGTGTCAAGATTGTTTCAAATTCTCAGAACACTCTGGTTTCCAAAAGACAGCTTGTTCCAGGAGACAAAACATAGCATTTGTATCATTTTAACACTGGTATTCAGGTGTCCAAGTAGACATTGAATACAAGTTTGAAAAGGAGCAGAAGTCTTAACCCTTAGATTTCACTAAGTTCCCATTAGCAAATCTAACTCTATTACTGTGTTCAGGCCAAAAATAAGCATGTGCTGATAGGTGTATCCTTCCTGAAATTCCCAGATTTCAAGCTTATGGAGGGCATACCCTTTCATTTCACTATTTGATTGATCAGCAGAAGAAAATCACCATTTGTGTGGTTGTAGAGAATTTAGTTAAGTTTTTTAAGTAGGAAGTTTCTTTTTTAATCTCTGGACTCTTTGAGCTTTACAAGTTTCATTTACTTTAATAAAGAATTTTTTAATAATTTGCTTCCAGAGAATTCTGAGAGATGAGCATGTCTAAATTTTTCTTGATACATCTCAAAGCAAATTTTACCTTGAGTTGTTAAAGTGCCCATAGTTTTTATTTTATTTATTTTATTTTATTTTATTTTATTTTATTTTATTTTTTAAGTGTTTTAATGTTTATTTTTGAGAGAGAGCGACAGACCGTGAGCAGGGGAGGGGCAAGGAGAGAGAGAGTCACAGATCTGAAGTAGGTTCCAGGCTCTGAGCTGTCAGCACAGAGCCTGATGCACAGTTGAACTCACAAACCGTGAGATCATGACCTGAGCCAAAGTCTGACACTTAACCTACTCATCCTTCCAGGTGCCCCTAAACTGCTTATAGTTTTTAAATGACAGTCCTATACTGTCCTATATGCCCTCCCTCCAAAAAAAAATTTTCCGTAGGTTGTTTGGAACTTGGAACCCACTTTCTAAATAGAAGCAATATTTTATATAGAGGTTGGAGTCTGTGGTTTGAATGTGCCTGAAATCGAGTTCTTAATAACAGTGACTATTTCTGTGGCGAAAATGCTCTCTGAGGGAGGCATCACCATGCACTACCAGGAAAGGAGATTTCTTATCTCTTAACCATTAGTGATGACCACATACACAACTTTTAGTATGACAAGAGTTCATGGAAGGAAGGGTAAGGATGGCCTCAGAACCTTCCAAAACCCCAGAGTGAGGAACTGAGGGAGGCTGACCATTTATCACTGCATATCCTCCTTCCCCACCTCTGAGGGGCTCCAGAGATTGACATACTTCTGTTTCTACTGATAGTATCAGCTGCCTTTGGCCTGGGTTATATTCCTTCCCAGGTGTAATTTCAAAGTTAGTCCCCTAAACTCTTGCCTCCAAAGTAGTACAAAGTATGGCCTTCTCAAACAACAGTGAAGTCTTTGAAAGCATTATTCTCTAAGGGAGTGTGACCTGCTTATCCATTCTGCTCTTTCTAGGCACCAGACTCCTGACTCAAATTGTCATTTGTGTTCATCATCATTCCTGGTTATCTATAACAAACACATATTCTTTATCTTGTGATTACATAAATACAACAAATGGATTGAGAATGGATGAATGCATACCATAGCATCCATAGCATAAGAACTCTCTGTGCAGCTTGTCCCATGTGTGGTTGTCCAATGGGATGGTAATGGAAAGATGCTTAACAAGCAGTTAAAGACTGTAAAATTTCTTTTATGGCAAAAGATACAGGTATTTATAGAGATGGTTTGTTATATAAAGCAGGACACAACACAGCATGCTTCCAAACAGGTTTCTCCAGAGTTTCCCACAGGAATTAGACCATTGTCACTTTAGGTTTAAACACTCAATGTTTATAGAGTTTCAAACCATCCTGATTTGCTTGAAACTGAGGGGTTTCTTAGAACATGGGACTCTCAGTGCTAAAACTAGGGAAGTCCCAGGCAAACTGAGACAGTCAACCACACTAATTAAGTTTGCTTTGATTCGATCCTATCTCCCACCTGGTCATTGTGGAGACTCCGGCCGCACATCTACCTGCTCACCAGAGGCAAGTGAAAACAACCTAGCATCTTATTTACTGTGGGACTGGGTAAAGTGAAGATCAGTTTCTCAGAAGCATCCTTCAGTAGGTCTGGGCTTCAAGCAGTCTGAGGTCTGCACCTGAATTATATAATAGGCTTAAGAATAATTATATGCAAAAGTACAAATACTGTACTTTGTATAGTGGGATTCAGATATTAACTTCTGATTATGTGACACTAAGAAACTAGGGAGTTCAAAAGGAGTAAATAAAAGCCACATCTCTGCCTAAATTCTCATCTCTGGGACTTAGTCTTTTCTTGCTCCATAGTGGTCTGCTTTGAGATAGCCACTTCCTTAGGCTCAGTTGTTTTGTGCCAATCATACAGTCTGAGGCCTTCAAGCTGATGTGACTCAAAGTTTAAATTTTATTTTATTTTATTTTTATAATAGTTTATTGTCAAATTGGTTTCCATATAACACCCAGTGCTTCTCCACACAAGTGCCTCCCACCATGACCATAACCCCCTCCCTCCCTCCCCCTCCCCTTTCAGTCCATGGTTCGTTTTCAATATTCAGTAGTCTCCCTTGATCTGTGTCCCTCACTCTTCCCCACTATCTTTCCGCCTTCCTCTCCCCATGGTCCCCTGCCAGGTCTCTCCTGTTAGACCTATGAATGCAAACATATGGTATCTATCCTTCTCTGCCTGACTTATTTCGCTTAGCATGACACCCTCAAGGTCCATCCACTTTGCTACAAATGGCCAGATTTCATTCTTCCTCATTGCCATATATATTATATATATATATTACATATATACTCCATTGTATAT
>NC_043716.1:15714032-15722791 GCF_006229205.1 Suricata suricatta | reverse complement strand
AACATATGGTATCTATCCTTCTCTGCCTGACTTATTTCGCTTAGCATGACACCCTCAAGGTCCATCCACTTTGCTACAAATGGCCAGATTTCATTCTTCCTCATTGCCATATATATTATATATATATATTACATATATACTCCATTGTATATATATACCACATCTTCTTGATCCATTCATCAGTTGATGGGCATTTAGGCTCATAGCGGCACTTTCTACAAAGTTTAAATTTTAAATAGAGAGTTTTCATCAAATTACTCAAAGACTGTGTCTTTCCTTTAACATATTCTACTAAATCCAGGCTGTGCATTTCCCTCAAAATGGTATGTATCTGAGTGGCTCTCTATTCTGTTATTTGTAATTGTGCATTTTGTAATTTGTGTTATTCTGTTTATTTTGTGTTTCATGTGCTTTGAGCTAGGGCAGGGAAGGACAGAAGAAGGAAGAATGGTGGCTTTGGTGGAGGTAGAGGTAGGAGAAGCGATATGCTATGAAAACTGTTAGAAATCTTTGGGGTGAAATGAGGGGATTTTAAGCCAGAGAAATGGGATGGTCTATGGTAAACTGTCCTCACAAGTGTATGTCTTCCTAGGTGGTCTTCAACTGTGAGAAATACATAAATCAAGGAATTTATTGATCACCAATTCCTTTTTGTTTGTATCAGTTTTCTAGGGCTACCATAAGTGCTGGGTGACTTAAATATTAGAACCTTAATTTCTCATGGTTCTGGAGGCCAAAAGACAAGTTATTGGTAGAGTTTGTTTCTTCTGAGGGCCTCTCTCCTTGGTTTATAGATGGTCATCTTCTCCCTGTGCCTTCACATGATCTTTTCTCTGTACATGTCTGTGTCCAAATTTCCTCTTCTTTTCAGGACACTGATCATATTAGTCATATTAGCTTTTGGTCTGCCCTAATGACCTCATTTTAACTTAATTACTTCTTTAAATATCCTATCTCAAAATACAGTCACAATCTGGGGTACTAAGGGTTACATAACCTAACTCATAACATTGCCTATGCTGCCTTTTACCAATAGGGGGAAAAATCGTGTGTTTCAGTCTGTTACTTTTATTATTATTAGATAATTATACATATACATATATATAATTATTATTGGATAATTGAATAAAGCCTCTGTTCATTTGTTAAGCAAATGATTCTAATTTTCAAAAATTGGAAGAGTTAAAGTATATTTCTGCTTTGTTGAGTATATAATTGGCATTAAATGTTTTTAAAAGTTTTCTAAGACTGGAAAGCTAATTTTCTGTCCAAATCCTACATAAACAGACCACTTCTTCAATGATAGATAGCCAATATAATTTAAGTATTTCAACATTCTATAGTCCTTGTCTGCAGGCATTTCTGAAAATGTTATTTGCTACCAGGACTTACAAGTAAGCTAAAACCGCTTCCAAATATAGTTTTCTTTCTATCACTCTTATATCACCCACTTCATCAGGTCTCTAGTATGTCTACAATTAAATAAGTATGAATCCCAGTAGCCCAGAGTTGTAGAGCTTAATAGTAGCTACCAGCCTGTTAATTTTGACATTTACTATATTCTCAACATTTTGGTTTTCAAGTCAGAAAGGAAAAGTCCAGAATTCATCACACTGGGACCCAGCACATAGAGATAACTGGATTAACTACAATTCAAGTGTTTATCAGCTCACAGAGCTATTAAACTGAAGGATATTAGTAGCTCATTATATTCTTAAGCTAGGCAATTATTTCAGGATTGGCAGGTATTCATTGTTTTATTCCTTGGAAAGGTATGAAAACACATGACCTTTGTCTCTACAAGAGATACCAGCAAACTTCTGTAATTGTTCTGTTTGGAGTTTGATTTGTAGTTAGTTGGCAGTTGGTAGTCTTTGAGTCATATAGCCCATGCTTACAAAACACACTCACTCAGAAAACCCATAGTCTATCAATCCAGAATGTTGAAGTGTCTCTTGGAGAGGCCCTTAAACTAATCCTTACCACATCCAGAAAACTCAAATATCCTTAAGGTCAATCCCCAAAACTTTAATTTATATGTTAAACAACAGGATCTTAAATTCTGAAATAATTCGGACCAGTTGCCCCCACATCATATATTTCAATGTTCTCAGCCTTTAGTGACCATAAGAATAGCCCAGAGGGTTTATTTCTTATTTGATTTGATTTGATTTTTTTCACTCAGAGTGGACTTTTTATTTCAAGTTACCATGTGTAAAGTTGGAGGAAAAAGATCCAAGTCTGTTCCCTTGGCTAAAGCCCACTGGATTTCTATACATTGTTTATACAACCACATGCCCTCATTGGCTACTTTCACAGGATTTCTGAGTGTTGAGATACAATGAAAGAATAACAGTGAAAAAGTGTTTGGGTCCATCTGTTTTTTAAGAGAGGGAAAGAAAGATGATTTCCCTTCTCCAAGAACCCTGGGGGCAGCTAGTCTGGTCGTGCAACATTAACTCATATTATTTCTGTTCTGATTCTGACACTTGTGACAGGAAGGACTGTTGAAAAGCTGAAAGTGTATTTTGCTCCCAGAGGGCTTTTAAAAAGACAGGTGGTGGTGATGGTGGAGGGCACTTGAGGGGAAGAGCACTGGGTGTTGTATGGAAAACAATTTGACAATAAAATATTATGGAAAAAAAATAAAAAAAAATAAAAACACAGATTCTGGGTCCCACTCCCCTCTCAGAGTTTCTGTTTCAGTAGGTCTGGAGTAGGGCCCCCAAATTTACATTTCTTTCTTTTCTTTTTTTTTTTTTTAAGAAAAGTGTTTATTTCTTTATACACATTTTGCTTTGATAGACACCCAAAGACTGTGTTTCTTTCTTTTTTTAAGTTAAGTTTCTTTTTATTTCCAGTTAACATATAGTATTATATTAGTTTCAGGTATACAATATAGTAATTTAACACTGCCATATATTATCACCCTGTTCTCATCACAAGTGCACTCTGTAATCCCCATCACCTATTTAACCCATTCCACTCACCTCTTCCCTCTAATAGCCATCAGTTTGTTCTCTCTTGTTAAGAGTCTGTTTCTTGATTTGTTTCTCTCTTATTTTTTCCCCTTTACTTTTTAGTTTTGTTTCCTAAATTCCACATATGAGTGAAGTCATATGGTATATGTCTTTACTGACTTATTTTACTTAGCATTGTGCTCTCTAGCTCCATCCATGTTGTTGCAAATGGCAAGATTTAATTCTTTTTTATGGCTGAGTAATATTCCATGGTGTATATACCACATCTTCTTTATCTATTCATGAATCGATGGACACTGAGGCTGCTTCCATATTTTAGCTATTGTAAATAATGCTTCTGAAAAAACAACACTTGCACTGCTGGTGGGAGAGCAAATTGGTGCAGTCACTGTGGAAAAGAGTATGGAGGTTCCTCAAAAAGTTAAAAATAGAACTACCTTATGATCGAGCCACCATACTACTGGGTATTTACCCAAAGAATACAAGAATACTAATTCAAATGGAAACATGCAACCCTATGTTTATACCAAATTTACATTTCTAACAAGCTCTTGGGAGTTGTACTCAAAGGACGACATTTTAGGAATCCCTAATCTCATTGGGGTTTTCCTTCTAAGTAGGTATGCCAACTGAGAAGACTTTCATTCTCTTTCTTGGTCAATTTCTTACCCACATCAAAAGGAAGCAGGAGCAATGGCTACAGAGAACTTATTACATGAAATACCTACACTCTCTACATACACAATATCCTTTCCATGACCCAGTAAGAAAGTTACTGTGATACACATTTTATAAATGAAGAAATTGGGAAGTTCAGTGACTCAGCCAAGGTTACTAAGCCAGTAAATATGGGAACTGGGATTTGAACTCAGGCTCCAAAATGTGAGGTGGTTTTTTGTTGTTGTTGTTGTTGTTGTATTGTTGTTGTTATTGTTTTTGTTGGTCTCCACGTTCTAGAAATGTTTACAATCTGATGTCTTCTCACCACCTGCACTCTGTTGTAAGCCATCGTCATCTCACAACTGCCTTATTTCATTAGCCTAATGTAGGCTTATCATACATTCTAAATTTGCCTAGATATTAGTGAGGAGGTGAAATGTCTACTATATTCTTCATTTCAAAAATTGTGCCAATGAGACATGCCAACAAAATATTCCATTTAAAAAAACTATAATTTTAAGACACAGAAGCCAACCTGAGTTAATGTAGATGAAAATGAAATGTATGGAGTCCAAGGGCAAGAATATGGCCTGACTTCTGGGATTCAGAGACTTGGAAAATTTCAAGACTCTTCTCTCTGCTTTCTGTTTCATCTGTCTCTATGTGCTGACTTACCCTGCATCCTACCTTTACCTGGAGGAATCTGGCCACCCAAATCTCTTAAGTTTACATTCACAAGTCCAGCCCCTCTCAGAGGACAACCAGCCATTTCATAGTCCTAATTCCCAATTCCTAGTGGAAAGAATCCAAATGGCTTTGTTTAGATTAAGGATCATCCCCTGCTCCAATCATTTATGGCTATGGAAGTAGGGTAATTCTATCCAAATTGGACTCCCAGTACAAATTTGGCGACCACTGTGCTTGGGACAGAGGAGGAAATCATTGACTTATGAGTTGGGCTAACATTTCAAGAGAAGTTCCCTCAGAAACTCTTCAGTGCTAGATCCATTTCTCCCTAACACAAGATCTTTATCGTCAAGTATAGATCAAGAATATAATTTTCCTGACCCATCAAATAAGGAAAAATCAAGAAGGCAATAAACACTGGTGGTCAGATTGAGGAGGAGGCCACTCATTCACTAGTATGGATGAACAAAAAGGCCCAAGCCTGATGTCAAATCCTCCTTCCAAAACAGATGCATTTACCTTCTAAGCTAGCAATCCTACTTCTGGGAATCTATTCAGTAGGGACCAAGAGAAATGGCCCATAAGCATAGATATTTTCAGACTCTATATTTGTAAATTTTTAAAAAATAGACAAAGGATACCTTATTATAATATCAGAAGATGCAGAAGCTTTGCACAATCCCCATTCCTTATACTCCAATAATTAAATGTAACCAATCTAAGAAAACGCATGATCTTATATGCCATTCATCAAAAGAAAAATCACATTCAGAGAACTATTAATTTACAGGTAATGTTTTATAACTGCTGCTGTTTCATAGTATGAGATAAAAAGTCTGCTCTATATAATGCTGCTGATGTCTAGAGGGAAATTGCTCCAAAAATATTGAGTCTCACTGGTGTATGGTTTTGGGGACTGTTTTGATCACCTCTGTTTGCAGCACAGCTGTAGAATAGTACTAACATGAAAATACTTTATTCACGTGACAAGCAAATGATATGGAAAACGTTGTAGCCAATAATTTGATACACAACTGAAACCTAGGGAAAACACAAGAACCCTGTTTTAAGTCAATCACTTATCTTCTTTTTCTCTGCAGTACATCTCTTCATACATTGCAGACTTTAAAAGTGAAATGTTTGAGGAACTTCTTCAGCACTTTTGTCATTGTGCAGACGAATTCCGGGAGGTCATTAAAATGGATATGCGGAGGCAGATGTTTGCGGAACTCTTCCTGCATTGTGACCATGGGAAGGTAGGATAAGACCCTTAAAGTAATACTTCTCAAACTATTTTTTTTTGTGAAAGACTGAGTTTTAGGTTATTGTTGATGTTTTTAATTGCTAATCCATAATGGACTAACACTCAATAAAAAATGGATTGCTAAGGGAAAAAAATGCAAGTACAAAAGACAATCCACATTTTTTATTATCAGATTCAAATTGATTTATCTGTTACTTTCTCAAATTGCTTTAAAATTTTCTAGATACTATTCTCAATTTCTATACTTTCTTGTCACAGACTGGTACCAGCCTATAGACAACATCTTCAATGGCCCTGCCATTTTGCAATGTACCACTTGTCTCTTTCCATTCTTAAGAATAGGTTTTTAAAAGATTGTTTTTGCTTACTCTCTTTGCTTCTGGCTTCCTATAGAAAAGAACTGTTGGGAATAGGAAACTTACCACATTTTATTATGCTGTTTCTTAAAACAAGAAAAGTTTATATCAAGAAGTATTTCTAAGAATGGTGTTTGGAAGGATACTTGTGTGCCAGGACACCAAATGGATTTGCAAAAATTAGATACAAACTTTATTGAAAGACATTTGTTAATGAACTTTATATTTGTTTGTAACCCCATTGTCCAGATAAGATTTAAGAAAGCTTACACAAATAAATAAAATGCAACAAAGGAACATAATTAAAAAATAAGATGAAAGAATAAAAAAATGAGAAGATAATAAATGAAGCAGGATTATCTGGGTCATCTACAAGTTTGAATCTAAGCTTCTGGCAGTGAATGTGAAAAGGGAAACATAACCAAATACTCTATTGGCAATGTTTGTAAGATAAATACAAACTGGTATTAAGAAGTCACAAATATGGAACCACCCTTAGTTCAGGAATAAATCCCACTTAAGTGGTGAATGAGTCTTTTAAAGTACTTTAGGAATCAATTTACTAGTATTTAATTTAGAATTTTTGCATCCATGTTCATCATGGATATTGTAGTTCTCTTTTTTAGTGGAGTCTTTATCTAGTTTTGGTATCAGGGTAATGCTGGCCTCATAGAATTAATTAATTCTTTCCATTTCTATTTTTTTTGGAACAGTTTGAGAAAAGTAAATATTAACTCTTCATTAAATGTTTGGTAGAATTCTCCTGGGAAGCCATCTGGCCCTGGACTCTTGTTCGTTGGGAGATTTTTGATCACTGATTTAATTTAAAAAAATTTTTAAGAGTTTTTATTTGTTTATTTATTTATTTGAGAGAGAGAGAGAGAGAGAGCATGAGAAGGGGAAGAGCAGGGTGGGGTGACAGGGGATCCAAAGTGGGCTCATTGCTAACAGCAAAGAGACAAATGGGGGGCTTGAACTCACAAACTGTGAGTACATGACCTGAGTAGAATTCAAACACTTAACTGACTGAGCCACCAGGTACCTCTCGATTTCTTTACTTGTTATTGGTCTGCTTAAGTTTCCTACTTCTTCCTGTTTCTTTTTTGGTAGCTTATACATTTGTAGGAATTTATTCATTTTTGTCCAAATTGTTGGTATATAGTTTTATATATATAGTATTCTCTTATAATTACTTATATTTCTGTAGTGTTGGTTGTTAGTTCTCTCTCATTAGTGATTTTATTTATTTGGATCCTTTCTCCTTTTTGACAAGTCTGGCTAAGGGTTTATCAATTTTATTAATTTTTTCAAAGAACCAGCTCTGGTTTCATTTATCTATTTTTTGTTTTTCGTTTTTGTTTTTGTGTTTTTGAGAGAGAGGGAGAATGCAAGTGGGGGAAAGGAACAGAGGAAGAGAGAAAGAACCTCTTTTTTTTTTTCTTAGCATTTATTCATTTTTGAGAGAGAGAGACAGTGTGAGTTAGGGAGGGGCAGAGAGAGAGGTAGACACAGAATCTGAGGCAGGTTCCAGGCTCTGAGCTGTCGGCAAAGAGCCTGATGCAGGGCACAAACTCATGGGCCACAAGATCATGATCTGAAATGAAGTCAGATGTTCAACCCACTGAGCCATCCAGGTGCCCCGACAGAGAAAGAATTTTTTTTCTTTTTGGATACAGAGAGCCAGCACGAGGTGGGGAGGGGTGGAGAGAAAAGGAGACACAGAACCAGAAGCAGGCTCCAGGCTCTGAGCTAGCTGTCAGCACAGAGCCTGACGCGGGGCTTAAACCCACGAACGTGAGATCTGACCTGAGCCAAAGTCAGAGGCTTAACTGACTGAGCCATACAGGCGCCTGGAGAGAGAATCTTAAGCAAGCTTCATGCCCAGCATAAGCCTGATGTAGGGCTCGATCCCATGACTTTGGGATCATGACCTGAGCCAAAATCAAGAGTCGGACCCTTAATGGACTAAGCTACCCAGGCAGCCCTCATTGATCTGTTCTTTGTTTATCATTATCATTATCATTATTATTTTAGTTTCTATATAATCTATTTCTGCTCTAATCCTTATTATTTCCCTTCTTCCAGTGGCTTCAGACTTCATTTGCCATTCTTTTTCTAGCTTCTTTAGATATAAGTTTAGGATGTTTACTTGAGATTTTTCTTGCTTCTTGAGGTAGGCCTAGTGCAGCCACTCTGGAAAAGAGTATGCAGGTTCCTCAAAAAGTCAAACAGAGAACTACCCTATGATCCAGCAATTGCACTAGGTATTTACCCAAACAAAAATACTAATTCAAAGGGATGCATGCACCCTGATGTTTATAGCAACATTATCAACAATAGCCAAATTATGGCAAGAGCCCAAATGTACATCGCACAAAATAGACTTTAAAACAAAGTGTAACGAGGGAATCCCGAATCCGGGTGGTGCAAAAGAAGTTAACAGCTTCCAGCCCTAAGCCATCTCGGCGGCAGCGGCAGCGGGCCGCGGTGCGGTGAGAGGCTGCGGCAGAGGCGCCCGGCAGCGGCTGCGCCAGGGGCGCGCGCACCTGAACTCGGGTTTGGGAATGGAACCACGCATCTCATTTCCAAGGCGCATCTCGCTCCCTGCACTGGCTGTGCGAATCCCGAATCCCGGGTGCCCACAGGAAAAAATAGGGCCCACACCTTCGCGACGCCCAACAGGGAGTCGGCGGCGGGTGGAGGCCTGGGCGCGTGCTGGGCTGCAGGAGCTCCCAGCTCATTTCCAGCAGTGCACAGCGCCTTGAGCAACAGCTACCCGAAGCCGAGAGAGTCTCAATTTTTTTTTTCCTT